>NC_143561.1:63157500-63160000 GCF_054136105.1 Typopeltis vanoorti
AAACAAAATCTGCAGAGTTTTTAATATGTGAAGAAGAAACTCCAGAAAGATTTCTTAGAAAACTCGCTAGAAATTTGGAGAGATTATAAGTGGGAGAGTGTATGCCCTCAACTATAGGTCTGAGTGGGCAGTTATTTTTGTGAATCTTGGCGAGACCATACAGTCGAGGTATCAAGGGATGAAGCGACCGAAGAGAAAGTCGAATGTTTTTTTGTAACTCTAAGGTGGTTTTTAATAAATTATTAGTTCTATTATGTAGTTCCATCGTAGGGTCATCAGCAATTTCTGAGTAGGTATCACTATTTAAAAGTTCCAAGATTTTATTGTGGTAATCAGACTTGTTTAAGATGACAGTTGCATTCCCTTTGTCTGCGGGAATGATAACTATGTTACTATTATCTTTTAAGGACTTGATAGCTTTCCTTTCAGAGTAAGAAATGTTGTCAGGTGGAGGTCTAGCTTTGTTAATACAGAAAATTGCTTCCATACGGAGGAGGTTAGCGTCTTTGTTTGGTAATAAAGAAGCTGCCTTTTCTATCTTTGTTAAGAGGAGTTCTCTAGGGATGGATGTAGGAGCAGTGACAAAGTTGAGACCTTTAGCAAGTATGCTTTCTTCTGCCAAAGATAATTGATGGGAAGACTTGTTGATGACAACTTTTTTTAGAAAGGTAGAGTCAAAATGAGAAGTTTGGCTATCTTGATTATATTTAAGAGAATCAAATTTTCTAATGAGTTTTATTTTGTTTAAATTCTGTATTTTAGAAGCCTTAAGAGTGCTAATATCTTTTAAATGGTTCCAAGATGAACTGTCTAGAGAATGAGAAAAACGTGTTTCGTGATAGGTCTTCTTGGAAAAATAAGCAGCAAGACAACGTTTGGTATCACAAATGCGTTCCGATAAAAGATCTAGTTTTGCCTTCCTATAAATTCTTTCTGCTCTAGCGGATTTTATCGATTCTTTAAAATTAAGGAAACGTGGAATAATAGAATTGCACTTACATCTTTTAAGAAATACAAGTCTGTTGATGTACAATCCAATCGCTCTGAGATTTTTCTGATATTCTTTGACCAGTGAATTTAATTCCTCGTCATCAGGAAAGTAGATATTTTGACAATTCATTTTAACTCGGTTGGAATATTATAAAATAAGTTTAATGACTATTACCGAGAGAAAAGATGGCAAGATATATTTAACAATATACTACTAGTTTACTAGTTTCGTTACAAGAACATCATCAGGTATCATACTCAAAGAAGTATATAAAAAACTACAGAGACTTAACATTGTACTAACAGAACAAGTGAAAAACAGTAGCATGTTTGAAAAAATGCAAGTATGAGTTCCATACAAACGAATACTACGCGCTGTCGCGAGTGCGCCAGTACTGAACAGAAGCAACGTGTGCGTCCGAGAGATTGTAACTTAGGCTGTTATTGATATGAGAGGAATCTAGAGAAATTTCTCTTGATTCAACAATCTTTCTTTCCAGTTCATCGTAGCACACATGGATATTAGCAGTTTGAGTCCAGTTTACAATGTGCTGGCGGCCTTCGTCTGAGTTAGCAGAAAAGAGAACGTGGCTAGAGAGAGCGCTAGCTCTAGTCCTGTTATAGGAAATATCTCTACGGTGTTCATCCAAACGTAGAAGGATGGATTTAGCAGTCTGTCCATAATATGGCTTTCCGCAATCACATAAAATCTTTCCCCCAGGCACTCAACTACTGCTGAAGATCCCCTCTCCCAAGAGCCTTCATCTCCTTACCTTACATCAGCTCTCTTTCACCAAAACTGGCTAAGATTCTCAAGAAATTTAACTTCAAAACGTGCTACACTACGCTTCCAAAACTTCGTTCATTACTTTGCCAATATAAACAGAAACATCTTCCTACTCAGTTTCCAGGAGTCTACAAGATTTTATGTGATTGCGGAAAGCCATATTATGGACAGACTGCTAAATCCATCCTTCTACGTTTGGATGAACACCGTAGAGATATTTCCTATAACAGGACTAGAGCTAGCGCTCTCTCTAGCCACGTTCTCTTTTCTGCTAACTCAGACGAAGGCCGCCAGCACATTGTAAACTGGACTCAAACTGCTAATATCCATGTGTGCTACGATGAACTGGAAAGAAAGATTGTTGAATCAAGAGAAATTTCTCTAGATTCCTCTCATATCAATAACAGCCTAAGTTACAATCTCTCGGACGCACACGTTGCTTCTGTTCAGTACTGGCGCACTCGCGACAGCGCGTAGTATTCGTTTGTATGGAACTCATACTTGCATTTTTTCAAACATGCTACTGTTTTTCACTTGTTCTGTTAGTACAATGTTAAGTCTCTGTAGTTTTTTATATACTTCTTTGAGTATGATACCTGATGATGTTCTTGTAACGAAACTAGTAAACTAGTAGTATATTGTTAAATATATCTTGCCATCTTTTCTCTCGGTAATAGTCATTAAACTTATTTTATAATATTCCAACCGAGTTAAAATGAATTG
>NC_143561.1:66465000-66580000 GCF_054136105.1 Typopeltis vanoorti
GCTCATCCGTAATGATAACTTTTTTTTGGCAGATTCTGTCAAACTGAGAACCATAGGAATCTCAGATGTGTTGTAAAATATCGACTATTTATCAGCATCAGTTTTTTTTTTTTTTTTTTTTTAGTGATGGCCAATGTTGTTTAATATTGGAAAAAAAGAAGAAAAAATATTTACATTCTGTTTTATATCTAATTAGTATTTTTTAGTAAAATTTGTATTTAAAAACCCTATATACTTGATAAAGTCTCATAAAACTGTTTGATTACAATATTTATTGATATTAAGAGAGTAAAAAGGATTTACCTTAAATTTCTTTTTATTTTTGGATGTTAAAAACTTGGACATCGAGAAGTCAAGAAATCTTGACTTTTTACACATCTGTAGCTTTGTTCACAACAAGCAATGATTTTGCTTTCCTTTTTTTCTGCCATGTCTTTTCACCATGCAGGAAGTAGTGCAAGTATGCAAAGATCATGCCTGCATAACTCACTTACCATCCCTATAATCTGCCATTTGTAATCCAATTGAACTGATCCAGGTTGTGATAAATGGCATCTTTTTTTTTTTTTTTTTTTTTTTTTTTCCCCTCACCAATGCTAGAATTCAGTATTTCACTCATGCTCTTTCTCTTATTCATATTTCTGAATAGGAAGTTTGATATAGAGCAGCTGTTTTTAAGAAGCTCAAGGATGGAGTTTCCAGAAGGGGAAAAAAATTGAACTATAAAATTATTATGCTGTATTCCTAAGAATCAAACAGAACGGAATCAAATATTTTAAGAAGACATTAAAAGAGAAATGTTGTCATATTTCAGATATGCAGAACATTTCTCTTTTAATGTCTGTTTGAAACATATACAATTTGATACATATAGTGTTTTTTTATTTAAATTTATTAACATTAGCACATAGTACATATAATGTATAGAACAATACAAAATATGTCTTATTAATATAGGGTGATGCAAAATAAGATGAAATTTATAAGAATAAACAAAAAATTCCAAAGACAATGCATTGAGGATAGTGTACACAGTGTAACTGTCTATAGCAATATGATTATTAGATTGCATAAATTATTGCATACATAATTAGATTATATAAACAATTTATACATTAGATTCTGTATAATTTTAGGTAAATGGTTATTATTTCATCTGCTAAGGCTTTTTATTTTGTGTATTTAATATATACTTCAAAGTAAATTTATTTCACAATGTAGTTCTTTAAATTTTTTTTTTAATATGTATTATAGTTTGAAGATTATTATTATTATTATTATTCGTGACACCTCCAAGGAGTCCGAAGACTCATCGCAGGAGGACACCTACAACTGTCTCAACCACTACACCGAACCTCTACTATGAATCATCTCCATCAACGCCATTTACCGCCCACCACAACTAGTATTATTTTATATAGATATAGATTTTATATTGCTGGTAATTTATTATAGCTGTTTGTAGCTGTAATGATGAAAAGATTTGGGAATCTCTCTCTCTGTTGTTTTTGGGAACTACTAACAAGTTCCAGCATAGATTATAATCCACATCATATATATGGGGAAAATTTTAATGTTGTTCCTGACATGTAGTAAACAGCAGTCAAGGTAAAGTTTCCATAATGGCAAGTTGTCTGGTGTATAGTTCTTCAGTGGAGTATTACTGGATAGGAAATGAGCATTGATCTTATTGTTTTGGATTCTTATCAAGGACAGCAAGTGATGCTGTACTGATCCTTGCAGTATGCCATATTTTTTATTTTGCTGTTGCCTCTGCCAAAGTTAATGAATGGATTTTTGTTAGTTATATACAATTTAAACCACAACACTTCCAATACCATATTTATATTTTTCTCTAAGAGCAGATTGTGATGGATAACTGTAACTGTGTGTAAGATGCTTTACAGATTTGCAATTATTGGAGCTGATGTTTATGTATTACTTGCAGTTCTGACTGAAGTGATTAACCTTTGTGGTTATGGGAATTCCTACACTGGTACTTGTCATTTGTATTAAGGTGGTCAAATCTTCTGCTTTGTCACTTAGGATTCCCTTTATTGAAAATTCTTGTTCTCCTCATCTGTGTATTATGAATTAAAGATGCCAAGAAATTACATTTTTGATTTAATCCTTTATCCAAGTGTAAGCAAACAAAGTTTGCACATGAAGTATCTTTACAACTAGGCTACTCATATCTAGAGGCTAATGACTTCATGTCAATTGCTTTAGTATCCCATAATTCAAAAGCACACATTTTTTTTTGGCATATATGATGCTATGCCACAATGCATAGCATTATACATGTCAATAAAGGGGATGTGCTTTGCATTATGTGATAAAATTAAGTCATAGTCTAACCAAGTAAACAAAAACTTTCAACATGTTTTTATTATGTTTCTAGAAGGTTTACTTAATTTCTTAATTCTGTGTTTCCTAGTTCAAAAATTTCCTGGTGTGATGTCACAAGCTGTTCTGGTACTTCTACATTATTATTACGGGCGACTCCAAGGGTCCTTAGACTCATCGAGGGAGGCCCTAAACATCATGTCTGTCACAACTATTCGACATTCACACAGTATCTATCATACTTTGCCTTGAACTCATTCACTGTCATAGCACCCACAACAGACTCTGGCAGCTTATTCCACTCATTCACCACTCTAAAAGTAAAAAACCTAGCTCTAACACCCTTGCTAACCACACTCTTGCCCAGCTTCCATGGATGTCCCCTAGTCCTCCCACCACCAGTCCTGTTCTCAAAAATATCCTCTGAATTAATCCTATAGAAACCCTTCAGCAATTTGATGTCTCAATCATATCTCCCCTTTTCCACCTATCAACCAATTTTTGCAACCCACAAATCTTCAACCTGTTCTGATAAGGTTCATTCCATAGACCTGCTATCATCTTGGTCACTCGCCTTGGATCCTTTCAACCTCCTCCCTATCAAGAAGAAATCTGGGCACAGTAGTCCAGGTGGGATCTTATCAAGAAATTGTATTTTATCAATTCCAAAGCAAGTTATTGTATCAATTCCTTGATACAATAACTTGGTCGTCTCTGCTTGTCAAAGTATTCTTCAGCATCCAAGTGATTTGATGAGCTGATTTAGCCACTTTTGCAATGTGCCCCCTAAACTTCAACTTCCTATCCACTAACACTCCCAAGTCCCTGGCCTCATCAATCTCTTGGAGTACAGTTCCACCAATGTGATATACTGCTGTTAATCTTTTCACTCCAAAATGCATAACCTTACATTTTGCCACATTAAATTGACATCCATTCTCCTTAGCCCAGACCTCCAATCTATCCAAATCATCCTGCAAAATTTTGACATCTTCTGCATTCACTATTGCCCTATCCAACTTTGCATCGTCAGCGAACAAATGAACCGTTCCTCTCAGATCCTTTCCTATATCATTAATGAACAAATTAAACAGCAGTGGTCCAAGAACAGAACCCTGCGGCACACCACTAGTCACAGGCCATCTTTTGGACTCTACTCATGAGTAAACTACTCTCTGATATCTCTCCATCAACCACCCTCCTATCCATTCCCATATGTTGCAGTTTACAGATTAGAACTCCAGGTCCAGCAGTATCACTGTAAATGCATTACCTCTTATCCAGTTCAGCTGTCACTGTGTTATAAAACCTGAGCAAGTTACTGAGGCATGATCTACCCTTCCCAAAACTATGCTGTCCTCCATACAGTATCTCATTTTCATCAATCCATTCTTGTATTTTTCTCTTGACTACTTTCTCCAAGACCTTGACAACAACTCCTGATATGCTGATCGGTCAGTAATTTGCAACATAGTCTTGGATCCTCCTTTATGCAGTGGAACTATTTTCCCCTCTTTCCACCTCTTTGGGACTGAATTATCATTATTAAATTTTAAATACTTTTTGTAGTTTTGGAATTTTTTGTTTATATTTTCCATGCTGGAAGTCAGTAATACTTGAAACATGTTTTTGTTCATATTTGTGCTATTGGTATGAAATAAGTCTGTAAGTAACTTCTCTTGTTGGCTTGCACTGCCTATGCTGGATTGCATGTCATTTTTTTCTCTGTGCTGTAGGCAATGCCATTCCACAATCTCTGTGGAAGTGCTTGAACATATTCACAGTCAAAAGGCTATGTACTTGCTTTATTGTTAATTTTGTCCAACCTATTTCTACATAGGTTGTAGAAATAGGTTGGACAAAATTAGAAATAGGTAAAAGAAATGCTGGAAGACAGTGAAATTTACTAAAAAAATTCACTTTGGTGGGCTTGCACACTCAGGCTGGTTTCAATATAGTCAAGTTTATTTTTTCCCCACAATTTCAGTTTAGCATCCATTAATTTCATAAAGCATTTGCTTCCCTCTTAATGATCTTATCCTGCTTTCTGACTTTAAAAAAAAAAAGTCTTTTCCTTATGGTATATTTCACTGCCATATTTTGCCATGGCAAAATAAACTAAATTAAACTAAAGTAAAATAATTGCTTGTTGTAAACATAAATACAGTTTTTCAACTGCATAAAAACTTAGTCATAAAGTTCAATATTTTCTTCTCACATCAAGATTCAACTTCCATATTAATAGAAAGAAATTTGAAGTGAGTCTTTTTTATTTAATTCTAATTAAACTGTTTTGACAACTGCAAACATAAGTTTCTGTAGTTTAGCAGTTCTGTGGGAAGTTTCTGGTATTGAGACCATATTATTATATAATTAAAGAGTTTATTTTCAATTTAGAGTAAGAACTACAAGGGAAGGATGGCTGTAGGATTAGATTTAATGGGTATTGAAGAAAAGTATTCTAAAATTTCATACTCAAGGTCAGGTGGGTGATAAATGGATGAGTAGCATCATTCAGCAGAAGCTGCAAAAAAAAAAAAAAAGAAAAGTTATTGGGAAGGAGGCTCAAACAGTATAAAGCACAAGCATGAAGAGTACCAGCAGGATGAAGAAGGCAAAATCAGATTATGATGGGAAATTAGATGAGCAGGCCAAAGAAAATATCAAAGAATTATTTTATTATGTGGTTATAAAATGAATGAGTATGAAGGATTACCTTAATGAACACTAATGATAAGGAGGGAGTCAACAGAAGCAGATGATATAGATGCAGTACTGAACAGTCGCTTTGAAAGTGGGTATCATCCAGGAAATGCAACAGGGATCAATATGAGAATAAAAAGTACACGAACTGTGAAGGTGTTTAGGATATTAAAAAAATCTTGGTGTAAGTTCAGCCATGGGATTAGATGAGATATCACTCCCCCCCCCCTTACTGTATACAGGAAAGTGCAAAGGAAATGAAAGTAGACAAATTAGGCTGTTTATCTCAGCACTGTCAGACTCCCAAAAGAATGGAAAGAGGGCAAAATAGTCCTGTTATTTAAAGGAGGCTCCAAAATAGAAGCAGCAAATTATAGACTAGTGTCTCAGGTGTGATGGTTAAAGTATTTGAAAAATTGGTTATAGGCAGAATTCAGGAATGGTGGATAGGAATATGGTATGTTATGAAGAAAGGCAATATGGTTTTTTTTGGGTGGGGGGGGGGGGGTCTTGTCTTAGTAATTTACTCACTTTCTACACCCTCTGTCCAAAAAGAGACTGAACTTTTCGAAAATAGAAGAAACAGGTAGTGCCACCTGTTGTATCTTTTTGTTGTCGAAAGCAGCAACCTTCATTGGTGTTTTGTGTCAACTGTTTATGACGTTTGTTTCGTTAGAAGCCGAGTTATAGTGCCAAGAGTGACAGTGCATTTTGACGAACAGTCGGTGGTCACGATATTCATGCCGTATGTGACGAATTCTCATTATCAATCGCTTCAAAACTTCGAGATAAAAAAACTCATATTGACTGTTTGGCCAGGTGGAACGAATTCTTTGTGGATAATGCCCTTGGAATCGTAGAAACAAATCGGCATTGTCATTACTTTTGACTTCTTTTCGAGTGACTTTTTTTTCGGATGCCCCTCTTCCGGTGTCTGCACTCAGCACTCTGGTGCTTTGTTTCGGGCTCATACTCAAAACACCACGTTTCGTCACCAGTAAGGATCATTTCAAGGAAGTTGGATTCCTTATGAGCGGTTTTAATGAGGTCCTTGCAGTGTTCAATTCAATACATTTTTTGGTCATTGGTCAACTTTTGGGGAATATCGCAGATTAAATTTATGAAGGTCCAAACTCTCGGTCAAAATGTTGTGCACAGCTGATTTTGGAATCCCCAATTCATCTTCAGTCAATCTCACGGACGATTTTGGGTTTTCTTTGGATAGGCATCAAAGTGGAGGATTTTTATTAATGAAATTTTATTAATATAAATTTTGAGATTTTTGTTAATCTCATGTTTGTAAGACTGCTAATCTATAGTACATTAGAATTAATACTGCAAGGTAGGCTACAGGTTAGATCAGGGGGTCGCCAAACTTCTTTGACCAGTTGAACCCTTCAAGAGTTTCTTGACTTTTTATCGACCCCCCCCCCTCTATTTTATCATCATCAAATTCCTGCCATGTACCCTCAAGGGGTGTACAGGATATGACAGTACTACATGAAAAAAATTACATCATTACTAACTTCCTATCCACAATTTTCCTCCAAATCAGTCTGTTAGTTGTCAAGACTCCAACATTTTCAGATCTTATATTTCTATCGTCTAAGGCACTTTGTACCGTATCAATCCACCTATATCTTGGTCTTCCTCTGGGTCGTTTTCCTGCCAACCTGGCAGAGAACACTTTTTGCTAATCTTTCCTCTCCCATTCTATTTAAGTGACCATACCACCTGAGATTAGCTCTGCTAACGCATTTCTGGATGCTGACAATGTCAAGTTCTTTCCTAATATCCTCATTTTTAATATGATATTGCCATTGATGCCATCTGTTCACGCCTCTAATCTTTCTCAGGACTCTCATATCTGCGGTCTCTAGTCTTTGGTCAAGTGTTTTACTTTTGACCCAGCTCTCAGATCCATAAGTTAAAACTGGTTTGAACACTGTCTTGTATACAGCTAATTTAGTGTTCCGACTAATTTCTTTCTTATTCCATATGAATTTATTCAATTGACTTCCCACCATACCAGCTTTGCTGATTCTGTTGCCTATTTCTATATTTAATTTACCATCTTCAGTAAAAATCGTGCCTAAGTAGCTGAAATGTTTTACTTGTTCCACAGGTTCTCCATTCACAACACAGTTGACATTTTCAATGATTCTGCCTATTTTCATTGTCTTTGTCTTTTTATTGCTGACCTTCATACCATATCTATTACAACAGTTATTCAATTTAGTCAGAGAATCTTGCAGACTTGTGGTGGATTTATTTAGAAGTATAACATCATCCGCATAAAGCAAAGAGCTGACATTAACATCTCCAATTTTGATATCAGATTTAATACCACATTCCTTCATAATGTGATCCATATAGATAATGAATAACAGAGGGGATAATGTACATCCTTGTCTCACACCAGATTTAACATTAAACCATCTTCCTGTACTTCCTTCAATTCTAACTGCTGACTTACACCTCAAATAAAGACTAAGTATTGCTTCATATAATGCCCCATTGACACCATATAACTGCAGCGTATTGAATAGCTTCTCTCTTGGCACCTTGTCATATGCCTTTTCCAAATCGACAAAACTTAAATACAGATCTTTGTTGTATTCCCATGCTTTCTCGACTATTTGTTGTAAAGTGAAGATTTGATCCTGACAGCCTCTATTTGGCCTGAATCCAGCTTGTTCTTCACCAAGATTTTCTTCCACAATTCTTCTCAACCGTTTCTCAAGTATACTTGCATAGATCTTGCCAGGAACACTCAGTAGGGAAATACCTCTATAATTCTCACATTCAGTTTTATTTCCCTTTTTATATATGGGTACTATGAGAGCTCTACTCCAATCATCGGGAATTCGTCCCTCTGTCCAGGCTTTCTGAACTATGCAGTGCAGCCACTGTAAGACTTTTATACCACCATACTTCAGCATTTCTGGTCGAATATCATCTACTCCTGCTGCCTTTCCACATTTCAAGCCTTTGATGGCTTTTTCTACTTCAAGTATGGATATGTATTCCTGACTGCATGCCTGGTCAGTGTTTTTTATCACTGTGCTGTCATCACTGCTTGTTTCATTTAGCAGTCTTTCAAAGTAATTACTCCATACTTCAAGGATATCTTTTTCTCCTGTTTTTATGTCACCTTTATCATCTTTAACTCCTTTTACAGCACTCTTTCCTCCATTCCTAAGCTTCTTCAACAACCTCCAGAATATTTTGCCACCTTCTTGATATTTATTTTCTATATTCTTGCCAAAGTCCTCCCATGACTTTTGTTTAGCTAGTTTTACACACTGTTTAGCTTTCTTACATTTGTCTCTGTATTCTGTAAGAGTAAAAGCTGACTTATTTGCCAGGAACTTTTGATATGCTTTCTTCTTTTCCTTCACTGCCTCTTTAACTTCCTATGTCCATCATGGAGTTCTAATTTTTTTATCCTTGCACACAACCTCACCACATGCCTCTCTGGCAGAATCAATCAATGTTTTCTTCAGAGTTTGCCACTGAATCTCCAAGGTTTGATTCCTGTTCTCAAACTCTTTCATTTTCTTTTCAATAATCTTTCTGTATTTTAGTCTACAGTTTACATCTGAGAGCTGCTCAACTTTTATTCGCTTTAAAACTTTCTTACATGTTATTCTTTTCAATATGAAATTCAATTTTATCCTGCTCAAGACTAAATAGTGATCACTTCCAATTTCAAATCCTCTGTACACTCTGGTGTCCTGCACCAGGGAAAACACATCACTATCAACAATAACATAGTCAATGAGACTTTTCTTATTCCTAGCCTCTTCTCTCCATGTGAATTTGTGCACATTTTTATGTTGGAACATGGTGTTAGTAATAACCAGGCCATGTCCTGAGCAGAAATCCAACAGATATTTGCCATTATTATTAGCTTTGCTCTTTTCTCCAAATTTTCCCAAAATATTTTTGTATGTCTCACAATCATTTCCTACTCTGTTATTTAGATCCCCAACAAGGACCAACTTTTCCTTTTTCATTGTGTCAGTTGCTTTTTCTAAAGCCTCAAAAAATTCCTCCACTTCTACCTTAGTAGAGCCTTCTGTGGGACCATAGGCACAAATAAGTCTCATTGTCCAGTTCCCCATTCTCATATTTGCCCACATTACTCTACTTGAGACTGACTGCCATTCAAGAAGATTAGCCTCGTATTTTGTGTTGAATACTATGGCTACTCCTTCTTTTCCTTGATTGTCATTGCCTGAATATAACATTTTGTATTTATTGCTCAGAAAGATCTCACCAGTTTTGGTCTTTTTTGTTTCAGTCATCCCTATTATGTCGATCTGGTACTTATCTAATTCCTCAGCTAGCTCCATTTCTTTGCCATTCAGCCTTCTTACGTTGATAGTACCGATCTTTAACTCTGGTGATGTTGAGTTGGGGTTTGTTTTCAGATTTGTTCCAGTAGCTGACTTTTCGCTGTTCGCCCTGGTTCCCTGGCGAAAACAACGGGGGCCTTGTTTAACCGGGCGACGCCCCAGCCGGCATGAAATTTTGTCATGTTGTACCATCATTTTTTTATTTTGGTTTAACCAATAAGAATACAATTTGGTCGGCTAAATCCCAAATTGCCAGCCCATCCTCGTTCGTTCAGTATCAAAGTAGATACCCAACAGGGTGCACCACGAGAAGGTGAGGATTGGACATTAGGTCAGAAGCCCTGGTCGGTTCTCCGCATTCCTTTAAAGGCTATGTGGAGGTCTCCTCTCAGTTATACAGCTTTGACCCTTAAGCACCCCTATTTTACTATTATGTAATTATAATAGGACAAGCAAAAAAGATGTTTATGTGAGTTTTTAGATTGTTTATTTTATAGTTACAGTGTTTATTGTATGTATAATATAGTGTATATTATTATATTACTATTACTATTAATATCACTGGTATTACTAGTGATATTAATAAACTACTGGTATTAATATCGCTGGTATTACTACCACTCCTGCTCAACTCTTCAACATAGAGAAGTTTAGTTCATGAATGAATAACGATTGAATTATAATATGTATGTTGATGAATTTTAGAACATTAATGCTCACATAAACATCTTTTTTGTCAATCTCATTTTTGTCGATGCGCAAAAATGAGACTGGGATTGAATACGTGTAAGTAAATAAGAACCGTGCATGTGTTGCAATCTCGCTCCTGCCACGTTGGCCTGGCAGGAACCACCAACATCCGTTTATTGGTAAATACGTAATTTTGGCCTACTTGATTCATGACCTTGCTCCATCTTACAGGTCCTATTCATGTCACTGTTCCCATGATTCACTCTTAATTGCATTGTCATTCAGGATGGAGGTAATCCAAGTTAACCAAATTAAATGTTAACTGTACAATAATGTCTTATATTTTTCTATCGACCCTTAACAATGTTATATCGACCCCTGGGGGTCGATATCAACCACTTTGGCGACCACTGGGTTAGATAATCTAATTTTTGTTCTAGAGATCAAATCTGGAATGTTTTTCAAACCACTACTGGTCTTCAAATAAGAAGGGTAATAGTTTCACACTAGGTGATGAAACTCACCTACTACCTAAAGACATTTACAACATGGGAATATCCAATTGTTTAATGATGATGCTAAACTGAGAAGAGCAGTAGTTAAAGATGTAGTAATCTGCAGGATAATCTTAGGAGACTGATAGTTAGGGTAGAGGATAATGTATTAGACTACTTTTCTGTTTTTTGGATCATATGGAAAAAGCTGCTTATATTTTTATTTTTCTTAGATTTTGTAAGTGCAACTAGTTCATTTTTTTTCTTAATGATTATCTCCTCAACAGAAATATTACAAATCAACAATACAATTAGTACTCTGGGTAGAGACCAAATATGGTACTACTTTTTTTAAGCCTCTTTGGTCCTCGAATAAGTGAGGTTGGTTCATACCAGAAAAACATATCCATGCCTCAATGGGATTAAAATCCACCACCTGTTAGTTGGAGACTGAATACTATCACTCAGCCAACTGGCAGTAAATTGTGGGCATTTTGTAAGACTAAAAAAAGGTCATAGCAGTATGAAAAAATTAATTAATACAGTTCCTTTTAATTGAGTATTGCTCAGCAAAAGTTGATTTCATACAGTCTAATTAACAACTGTGAGATTATCTTTTGAGGAGACTTTTGTAACAAACTGGCTTCCCTTCTTTAATTTCACAGATCAGACTGGAAGGGAAGCTGCTTTGCCATCAGTCATTATTTGGTATTCTGGTTTGTAGCTTAACTACAAACCAGAATACCAGATCATCATTCATCCAACATCCTGGACACTTTCTTAACAAGCTTGCTGTCTTAAATATCCTGAATGCAGATATCCACTCTCCTCTTGGCCCTTCTGACTGTAACCTTATTGACATCAATTTCCTCCAATCTAACTTCAGCAAGTTTTACTCCTCCCTCCATGGTCCAATTACTTTTCTCACTCTTCTGATCCAAACACCTGAAATAATCTTTACTGAAATGTTGAGGGCCTTTTTTCCTCACTCCACTGCAAATCCATGACATGGTTCTCTAAAATGACCCAAAGAGAGATCCTACTTCACTCCCTCTTACGTTTGATATGTTCAGATTCCCTTCTCTACTGATGTTAACATCCTGCAATCTCAACCTTTGTCTTTTTCATTCAACACACCATGAACTCATCCTTTCTCCTATTGCCCATGCTCAACTCCTAACACTTAAAAATCTCAAATCCAGTTGATTTTAGAATATTGTTCTCACATTTGGGATGGTGCATCCATCCAAAACTTCCCTAAGAATTATTTTGTACAGAAGAGGGCAAGCTGTCAAATAAGTGACTCTTCTCTCAGAGGTTCCATGAGTCATCATTTTCTTGTAGATGTTCTGTTTCTGCAATTTTTTAAGATACTTTCTGTGTACATCCATACATAGTTTATCTCCAAACATATCAAACCGTCTCATCTTCTTTCATTCCATCTATCTCTTTTCTTTGGAACATCTTCCCCATACTGTTTTTCCCCAATGAAAATTCTTATCATTTCAAGAAACTTGTTAATAGACTCCTTTTTCCTTAACCATTTGTCTGTGGTACTGCTGTTGTGCTGTAAGTCTAAGGGGGGGGGGGGGATTAAAAATATATATATAAATTTGACTAATAACTGGAATTTTATTTTGTTGCATATCAACGTTTCATTGCTTGATAAGACTACACACTGTTGATTTATCTATTAATGGCCTTACTTAAGCAGTAATAAATTACTATTAAAAGACACTTTGTTAAGTGATTTTTTATATTAATTCTAATTTCATCACAAAAGTTAGTTCACTGTTTAGATCCTGGTACTGTGGCTGAATCGAAAGCTGTGGGAGGGGAGAAGAAAATAATGTTAACATTGACTTTGAAGAATAATATGTATTTCATGAAGTGTATATAACCTAAGTAGAGAAGCTTTTCCAAAGAATGGGGGGGGGTAAAGAAGAATATGTCCTGTGAAGTTGGAGTTGAAATGCAAAAAAGTACTGAGTAACTGCTGAATGGGTTCTAAGATTTAGAAGAGAATTACCAGTACCAATTCAGTATATTTCATTAATAATCTTGCATATTTTATAATAAATGCACTCAACAACCAAATATCTTTATGAATCAGTTAATCATGATTAACCAACTTAATTACTCTTCTGCTCTAAGTCAAGGGATTTTTAGGGAACTCTTAGGGACTTCATTCTAAATGTGAAAAAAGCATGTTGACTGATTTTTGATGTGGATAGAGTTAAGAATTGTTCACTAGTAAAGTAATTGTTTTATTCTTTAAGGAAAATCTGTTCTCCATGTGGCTGTGTTGTTATCCCTGCTGAACTTTGACATGTTTAACTGCTTACTCTCACTTTAAGTTAAATTCTTTAGTTTAAAAAATGATGAAATTTGCATTACTTTATACTCGAACTAGAAATGTTCTATTAAAAGAAATTTGGCATTCTTTTTTTTCTCTATATTACAGTAAACTAAAGCAAGCATGTTGATTTTTATGAGTTGTAAAAATTTTTATAATGAATAAAACCTGTTTGCAAATAAGGAAGCCTATTATTGATTAAATATCTGTAACATAGTAGTTAATTTGTTTTCTGTTGTTTTTATGGAACTTAGGTAATGAAAACTGAAGTGGACAGCATACTTTTCTGATATTTACTGGTATGGATATTTCCAAAATGTGCTCATTTATTTGACTAGTGATACTGATTTGGCACTCTAATCATTATTACAGTGGATGGTTTGGAATTATTCCGAGATACGGTTGTATGTATATATATCTTCCTAACAACAACAGATGTTAAAGTAGCTAAAACGTATTATTAGTGTAAAGAATTATTTTATATGCTGCTGAATCTTGGAAATTTATATTAGATAAATGCATAAGTTATACTGAAAATATTTTTTCTAATGTATTCATGTATGCAAAACTGACTGATATAACAAAATAGAGTATAATTACAAGAGCCCCCCCCCCTCAATGGGGGAGGGGCCTTTTGCAATGCAAATTCCTGATATGTACTCTCAGAGCGTATATAGGATATTATGATAGTAATGGTGTAACTTTTTCATGTAGTACTAACTTCCAATCAATAATTATCATCCAAATTAATCTGTTATCTATTAAGACTCCAATATTATCATATCTTATATGGCACTTTTTACTGTATCAGTCTATCCTGCATTCTTGGTTTTCCTTTGGGTCTTTTTTCCCTGCCATCTGAGCAAAAAAAAAAAAAACTTGAGTTGCTAACCTTTCCCCTCCCATTCTGTTTAAGTGCTTCCTCCTGAGAGTGGCCCTGCTAACACATTCCTGGATACTAACAATGGCAAGTTTTTTCCTAATATCCTGATTTTTTAATATAGTACTGCCATTGATGCCATCTGTTTACTCCCCTAATCTTTGTCAGACCTCTTATATCTGTGGTCTCCAGTCTTTGATCAAGTGTTTTATTTCTAACCCAACACTCAGGATCTAAGTTAAAATTGACTTGAACACCATCTTGCATACAGGTAGTTTAGTATTTTGACTTAGTAACTGTTTATTTCCATATTTAATTTGCTGTCTTCACTAAAAATTGTGCCTAAATAGCTGAAATATTTTACTTGTTCTATATTGGGGGGGGCTGAAAAGTTCTGATAAACACCTAGAACAACAATGTTTCATCAAATTGCAATAATTTCTTTTTTTCTTTTAGTATATGCTAACCACTTGGCCAACCAGGCTGGGTTGGCCAAATGGTTAGCATATACGCTTTACAGCCAAAAGGCTGTGGGTTCAAATCCTGCAATGGGCATGGATGTTTGTGATTGTCGTTGAAAATATTAGTGGTGGTGGGCAGTAGATGGCATTGAGTGGTGGAGACAGTTGTCGAGTAGATGCCCTCCCACGTGAGTCCTTGGACTCCCTGGAAGTGTCACATAATAATATTAATACATAAGGGGATTTGAAGGCACAGAGGTGCCGGCCATCATCAAGTTTTTTGTGCTGCAAGAAATTCTGCAACTGATTCAAACTTTGTATGAGACTATCTCACACAAAGTTTGCTAGATGGGTGGCCAAGTTTAAAACTGGGCATCCTGACACAACAGATGGTGAAAACACTGATGGAGTGCATGCTGCGATTCTTGATGATAGACAAATACATTGCAAAGACCGTGGGAATATCCCGGGAATGAACTGGGGGTCATTATCCATCAACATCTGGACATGCAGAAGCTCTCAATAAAGTTGATCCTTAAATGTTTGAATGCCAACTCAAAGAGAGCACTGTGTGTGCTATGACCGAGACACCAAACAACAGTCAATGAAGTGAAGATACAAAGGTTCTCCACAGCCAAAGAAGTTTCTAATCCAGAAGTCAGCAAAGCATGTTGCTTTTGCAGGACAACACACCTGCTCACAAAACCCAACAGACAATATACTTGGGCTTTCAATGTCTGCCTCACCCACGCCATTTGCCAGACTTGTCTCCATATGATCAATTTCCTATTCCCAAATTTAAAGAATAAAGGAATTCTTGAAAGGAACAAAATTTGCATCAGATGAAGTCATATTTGCAACTGAGGACTGGTTTGTGCAACAAGGGAAAGACTTTTTCTCAGAGGATTACAAATGATGTTGCAGCATTGTAACAAGTGTATACCACTTCGTGAGGAATGTGTAAATTTCAAAGCTCTACCTTAATTCCTTCATGGTTAATTATCACAAGTTTTCTTTACAGCACACCCTCATAAGTTCACTATTCAGGATCCAGTTAATGTTTTCAATGTTTCTGCCTATATTCATAGTCTGTCTTTTTTATTGCAACAGTTATTCAATCCCTGAGTAAATTGAATAACAACTATACATTATCTTTTGAAATAAATAATGAAAGTTTGTTAATTATCCAATGAAATTAGTAACAAACAGGTTTTCTACCAAAATTTCAACATCAGTTCTCTTACTCCTGCTATTAATAACAATACATATAATATACAACAAAATGCAATTTTAGAGTAATGATAATTTTACCCATGAAGGATTTTCTGGTCTTTTTGGAAGGTTGGGCTAATAATTATATGACTCCAGAATTTCTATAGAAACCAAATGGAACTTTTTCAAGTCACTTCAAGCTTCCTTAAGTAGATGGTACCTCACACTAGACATTGAAAATCATTATCCTAATGACTGTTACAGGCAACCCTACTTGGTAGGATTCCAATGAATTGGTTTATTTGTATGGCATAAATAACAAAACATGCAGTACAATACACTGTCATTTTAAAAGCAAATAAAATTAAAAGTCATTTTAAAAAACCACTTAAATTAAAAGGTTATATCCATATTAGTCAAATAGTTCATAGCTTCGGGAGTAGCACTTAAAAAGTCCGATTTGTCTCCTGAATATGCTCTAAGATAACATTGGGTCACAACATGGTTCACAGTGTGTCTTTCAGCTCCACAGTCACAATGTGGGGATGGTTGTTTACCCCATTTAAAAAACTTATCCGCACACATACCATGACCAGTTTGTATTCTATTAAACTAAGTCCAAGATTTTCATGGAAGGTTAGAGCAAGCATCAAAACTTTCTTGTAATTTGTTGAGAAAAAATTTTGTAATATATCTGTCTGGCTCTCCCAATGTTCTTGCCACTTTTGCTTCAGGTAAAAGTTAGATTGTAATAGTTGTTGGGCTAATTGTAGTGGTGGATGTCTCAATCTCAGTTGTTGTACACTTAAGTCTGGGAGATCTAAGTGTATTGGCAGGGGTGTTTCTCCAGGATTTTCTTATAGTCCTGTAAGAGAGAGAGAACTTTAGCCCTGCATAGACTTGGTGGAACAATGTTGCTAGGAGCCAGTGTATGGGCATTGATTTGATTGTACCAGAAATCAGTCTCATTGTATTATTTAGTTGGTTATCAACAAGTTTAACACGTGCTATTTAGCCAACTTTGAGCAATATTCAGTAACAGAGAAAACTAGTCCGAGGGCTGTAATCCGTAGATTATCGGCTGTTGCTCCCCATGTCGTGCCTATTAGTTTTTGTATTATGTTGTTATGGGTTCTTAACTTAGCAGCAACATTTGTTAGGCATTGCTTATAAGAGAACGTGCAATCCAAGGTCACGTCCAAATACTTCGGAAACTTATTGTGTCGTAGTAAGCATCCTTCACAGCAGATATGCAAAGTGACATCTGCCATGTGATTATTAAGGTGAAAGCTTCATACTTCTGGATTGAGCTGGAGCCTCCATTTTTTTGTAATATTCATCTATTGTTTTCAGATCTTTTGTAAGTACCTCTTCAGCCTGACTCATGTTTTTGTATCGAATGGCAATTATAATGTCATCAGCATAACAGAATTTGCATGAGATGGTGTCAGGCAAGTCGTATGTGTATAGATTATAAAGTAAGGGTGTCAATACTGACCCTTGTGGAAGACCATTATTAAGTTTTCATTATCAGGACATTTTATTTCCTAACATAACTTGAAAGAAACTTTCCGTGAGCATGGAGGAAAGTAAGTGCATAGTCCGTTTACATGGGACATTAAGAAATTTATATATAAGACCTTCATGCCATACCTTGTCATAGACTGCTGTTAGGTTTTTGACAGCTGATGTTTTTTCTTGCTTCTGGAATCCATCTTCTATGTATGATGTTAAAGGAGCACTTGATCACAGCAATCATGTTTTTCTCTAAAACCAATGATTGGTATGGACAATCTATTGTACAAAAGGCATTCTAACATTTTATAGGTGCAACTCAATAAAGCAATAAGTAACTTTTTTTTGTTTCCTGGTGCAGTTTTCCAGGTTTCAGAATAGCGACTATTTTTGCCTTTTTAAACTGGCTAGGTAGTCAGCCAGTC
Organism: Typopeltis vanoorti; assembly: GCF_054136105.1. Taxonomy (NCBI): domain Eukaryota; kingdom Metazoa; phylum Arthropoda; class Arachnida; order Uropygi; family Thelyphonidae; genus Typopeltis; species Typopeltis vanoorti. Next base: position 66,482,444 of record NC_143561.1, read on the forward strand.
AATAATATATCAGAAAATTGGTTTATTATCATAAGTGACACAATTGTTAGTATAATTAAGAGACATAAATTTAGATTAAATCTGTCAACTTAATAAATTTTGTATTGGCCACTTCCCTTTGAGAGATGCTTAAAAATTCAGTACTTAATTATACACTTTTTTTGTCATAAAATACCTGATATGTACCCTCAAGGGGAATACAAGATACTACGATAATACAACATAAAAAGTTTGCTTTTACATAATTAGTAAAAATTTGTTTGAAGTATAATATTCATACTTCTCGTATCACAAATAGAATTATTTTTTTCCTCCAAAACTCTACACAGTGATTAGAATGTAAAAACATGTTTCAAGAATAGTGTTATTATTTGAATTTCAAACAATTCATGAAGTTATAATATTTAATGATGTGTATAAATCATTTACAATAACCCAAGTCCATAGACAGAAACTTATTGAAGGGTTTGCATTCTAATAAATTGGAGCAGTGATCTTCAACCTTTCACCTACTGGTGTGTGTGTGGGGGGGTTTGCATACACTACTTTGAATGCAGACTATAGACAAAATCTGTTGCTCTCCCCCCCCCTTTTTTTTTTAGAGTGAGTTAGTCAAATTATGCCCTCAGCATCAGAGATGGAGGTACGACAAAATACTTGAAAACTTACTAGTAAACAGTAAAATTTAGGGAAAATGGATATATTGCATCTATTGAAAGATTACAATTGTCAATAGCTATAAACAAAAAATAACAAATGTCTGTTCTAGTCAAAAGATAGAATTAAACTTATGAAATTACTACATTTATATACATACATTAATGCAAAGTTGAATTTTTGAGGCTGCAAATAATCAGAAAGTGTATTAATATTTACTTCAAGGTTTGTGACAAACAGCCTTAAAATATGCAAATATGAAAGTCTTGTTACACACTTTGATTTGACTTCATTTTTGAAAATGTTGATTCACAACTATACATACAAAAGTAGAGAACATGGCCACTGCAAATCACTCACAAACATAATCTGGTAATCCTGAATATATTGACTGAGAATTTCATAGAGCCTGATATACAGTATCATACACATCTATTATTTACCAATATATCTCATTTGCATTCAGAATAATACTTACTTCAGGTCGGACTCTTAAATATTGAACTCTGATTACCACAATCTTATCACCAGATACACTTCAGAATTAATGGAAAAAAGTAACAAACAAAAAATCACCCACACAAGACACTAGGGAAGAAATTAAACACTTCACAAAACTTATCTGGCATATATCTCTATGGAAAGTGGCAGGAATAGGGTACTGCTAACTCAACATATCTCAAAATCTGTTGTTTCTCATCATTCTTTACTTACTCAAATCTTCATTTGGGTGAAAACTAATACCAAAATGCCACCATCTGTTTCCTTTAAATGATGTCAGTGGCCAACAGTCTGTTCATAGCTGGGTGGAATTTGAGAGAAATATAATACATGCTTTTAATGATCATTTATTTACATAGACTACTAAAAAGTCTACTCTGTCAAATGTATATAAAAATTTGAAGGATGTAGACTTTCTGCGAGACCAAGGGCGGCATGCAGCCTGCAGATCCCTGAATTAGAATGCTTAAGTTTGCTGTGATGATTTTTAAAACTTTTTTTTGGGGGGGGGGGGATTTCACAGGAGGATATTTTACACACTGCATTTTTTTTTAATTCTCTAGTGTTTTGCCACCACTCTTTCACTGCTGCAATAAAACAATGTGTTTGACCTTTGAAAGCTCTTGACATAATGCACAACTGAAAAAACACACAAAACAAAGGCTACCTGCTCAAAAATGCTATTGATGCATTCGTGATGTCCTGATTGTTTTTACTTTGTGTTGTATTCTAGCATGAACATGCTAGATAATTCTGTAGCACATGGTTATATCATTAGGATCATTCATGTTTTTTGGATCAAGCATATTTGAATTGCTAAATGACAACCAAACTGCCTTTATGTAATTTAGCTTGATAAACAGCTAGTGTTAATAATGTTTATATCTTTAACACTTTAAATGACAAAATGATGAATAATTTAGATAAGGAATTCATAATGTGCACAATATTCCTTAATGTATCATTTTGTTACCAGGCGAGTTTATGCAAAAAAGTCAATTCTGAATCATTTAGAAAGCATTCCAGAATAGCAAAATATTCTGCGAAATATGTTTGTTTTGAGTTAGAGATCTCTTTAAAAACACATTTCTACTTATGATTTTAGTGTGCAATATTTTTATTTTAATTGTTTCTTTATTTACATTTTATTTAAAAGTTCCTGTACATACAGCATTTATATTTTAAAATAAGCAAAGAATTAAATGTGAAATGATATTTAGTGATATCTTTGAAGTGCTCCAGAAATATCAATGATGTTGGTAAACTCACTAGTCCATGTAGTTTAACACTATCAATTCCCTTCACCCAGCATACAATAACTAAAACCTCCAGTGAACATAATTCATATGAATTGTTCTTTTCATAAGAAATCAAATATCACTTGTTTTAATAAAAAAAAAAATTTTAATTTTCTTCTGAATGATTGATTGATCTTGATTATTGCCTTCTTTTGTAGTACAATATATTAATTGTAATGTGGATTTTGTAAAGAAAGTAAACATTCTTGAGATATAACAAGCTTAATTAAGTTATATAAAACCTGATTATCTTAATATAAGAAATTTGATCTCAGCAATGTTTATTTTCTCCAAATATTCATACTATGCACATAAAACAATGCCTCTCATTTTAACAGAGTGAAAGAATATATTACATGGAATTGGCTGCTAGGATAGCAATAAAAAGAATTTAATGAGAACATGTAAATATTTACATTACAAGATATCCAATGCCACTGTTGACACCATCAGTCAGCATATTCCAAGCCATTAAGAAAATTGCATCATTAAAAATATATAGGGGAGAGTTGCCCAAATCATACCACTTAAGACATTGTTTGACATATTTATTGCCCAATATGCTTTTAAATGATAAATCACATTTGTTTGTACAAATTGATTCCTTATGCATCTCATGTCTGTATTTTTAGCACGTTTTTTTCTTTTTTTTTGCAAGTGTTTTAAACATTTTTTATGACCCTGCAATCGGTATTATTTAGGAAACCCGGTGCCTAAATTGTACTGGTCTGTTTCCAAAATCATACCTAATAATTTGAATAAGGAAATGACAGTAATATGAAATTTACTCTAGAAAGTCAATTTATTTATAAACAAAATTGAAAAATTACAAAATGTTTAGGGATTTTTATAAATCACATTTGGGGCAGTAATATATTTTGTCATCTTTCAGTACACCACCACAACTTTCATGAACCTGTAACTTGAAAGTAATGCATTGAATCATATTTTCTAAACATGCTTGTCGACAAAGGAAGCAGAACCACTCTGCTTCATTTACAGATATATTAATTGCTGGAGTGTTAAAATGAACTTTATCAGAACTCTGATGTTTTGGAGGCATTCTTTAGATGTTGCAACTTCTTGCTCATAGAATCAATCTTTGCTAGTTGCTTTTTCTTCAGAGCTTCAACTAATTTTTTATTTGGGCTACTAGTGAGCACAGTTGCTGGTTGAGCTGCTCATCAGTTCTTACCAGTATTTGTTGGAATCGGTGATATTTCGGCAATAGGAACTTTTAAAGAAGAAATCCATCTCATTAATTTCTACAGTGCCGGATTCAATTGCAATCTGAGGATTTTCAGTCTCATTTGGAAAACACGATATCGTTTTGAGAATTTTTTTTCAACATTTTCCTCATGTGTTAAAAGATTACTAGGAGCAAAATCTGCATCACCAAAAACGAGAGTCCTAAATCGTACCAGTACGATTTTAGAAACTATGCATTCCTTTTAAAAAACTAACATAGCCTTAACAAGAGTTAAATGGTTTTTATAAAACAAATATTGAAAATAATATAACAAGTCTAGTGTCAAAAAAACACATATCATGGTACTAGTAACGTACCATGATGTGTTATTATTCGATCAATATCATCTATATAAATAAAGTCAAAATTTACATTAAACTTACCTGATTTTTTTTGACCTTAATAACTTATGAAAATCACAATGTAACCTCTCAACTTTTTTCCTACAATACAGACTAGTCATTTAGTTTGTGCCAGCTGTTAGATACCGCTTAAATTAATTGGTTTATGAACCATACCTAAGGTACTATTTAGGCACCGGTACGCATTACGCAACTCTCCTCCTATATATATATATATCTATTTAGAAAATTAATATTTGTACTGACTAGAACCCGAGAAGTATAACACAAAAAAAAACTTTGATGAATCACGACTAGTTTCATCGGTGTCCCGACTTCTTCAGGTGAGTAAGAAATAACACAGCTTAATAAAAAGAAGAAGAATAGCAATAGTCATATTTGAAATAGTGACCACGTGAATTGAATGTGAGTGACAGCTGATTTTAGAGCACCAGTACTGGATTACTGCACTATGGGAATCAGGCAAACTGTAGCTCAGATTGTTGTTCATGTGTGAAGGGTCCAGAACTATTTCTTTTGATTCTACAATGTGTCTTTCAAATTCATCATTGCATATATATAAATTGGTCATGCGGTCCCAATCAATTTGGTGTTGATGTTCTTCTAGGTTAGAGTTTGCGGAGAAAAGAACATGACTAGAAAGGTCACTCACTTGGGTTCTTCTGTAGGAGATGTCACATCTATGTTCCTCAAGATGTAGTGAAATAGATTTATCCATCTGACCAAAATAAGGTCGACCACAGTCGCACACAACTTTATAAACACCTGGAAAATGCAGTTGGCCGACTCAGAAAAGAATGAAGTTTTGGCAGAGTGGTATAGTCGGTTTTAATGTTGAATTTCTTCAAAATCCTAGCTAGTTTTGGGGTAAGAGAGCTAATAAATGGTAACTGGATGTGAGTGATAGGGTTGGATTCATCTTCTTGTTGACGTGGTCTCAAATGTTTAGTGATGTTACGAGATGAATATCCATTAATTAAGAAGTACTTTTCAGGAAGTTGAGTTCTGTTTGAAGGTCTTCTTCTGTGGAAGTAAGACATCTTGCACGATTGGCAAGAGTGGAGATGATACGAAGTTTCTGTGGAGGGAAGTGATGAGAAGAGGCATGCAAATATCTATCAGTGTGGGTGGTTTTTCAAAAAATTTAAAATTTAAGACAGTCAGGTAATCTACTGATCTTTAGATCCAAAAAAGGGGAGAATGCCGTTAATCTCTAGTTCTGTGTAAATTTGATGTTTTAATGTTGATTATTTAAATGGTTTAGGAAGTTTTGTAGTTCCTCTAAACCATATTCCCAGATGAAGAAGAAGTCATCAATGTATCGTAACCACAGTTTAGGTTTTAATGAAGTGATAGAAATAGCTCTCTCTTCAAAATCTTGTAAAAAGATGTTAGCTAAGACTGGTGATAGAGGACTGCCCATAGCTAACCCTCTGGCTTGTTTATATATTTTTTCTTCGTAGCAGAAATAGCCAGAATTAATGCAGTACATTAGTAGAGCAAACATTTACTTAGAAACCTTGTCCTTCAGAAGAGTCAGAACTTCATCTGTAGGCACATTCGTAAAAAGAGACACACGATGTCAAAACCCACCATTCTGTCAGAGTCTTTGAGATTTAAGTTTTTTATTTTTGAGATGAAATCCTCAGAGTTTTTGATAAAGGAGGAGGAATTGGCAACTAGATGTTTTAAAGATGCTGCAAGATATTTAGACAGATTGTAAGTAGGTGAGTCAATACCTTCCACAATAGGTCTTAAAGGAATGTCAGGCTTGTGGATCTTAGGCAGGCCGTACAAACGAGGAATGAGGGGATGGAGAGAGTGGAGAGATAGTCTTGTGTGTCTAGGAAGTTCAGATGCAGATTTCAGAAGGTTGTTTGTATGGTTATGAAGTTCTCTTGTGGGACCACTTTCTAGGATAGAATAGGTATCAGAACTTAACAAGTCGTTAATCTTTGCACGATAATCAGATTTGTCTAAGATTACATCACGTTCCCTTTATCAGCAGGTAAGATAATAATATCATTGTTGTTACGAAGTAGGTGGATTGCTTTTCTTTCTGTCGAAGATAGATTATCTGTAGGACGACGACTGTTGTTTATAGTGAAGACAGCATTGATCCTAAGTAGATTCGCAGTTGAAAAGGCACGGTAGCCTTTTCAACTTTTTTAAGAAAGAGTTCTTTAGGAATGGAGGTCGGAGAAGGAACGAAGTTAAGACCTTTTGAGAGCACACTAAGTTCTGCAGAAGAAAGTGTGTGTGTGTGTGAAGATTTGTTAATCATAACATTTTTTAAATTTTGTGAATTGATATGAGGTTGGCTAGTTTGCTCCTGTTTAAGTTGATTGAATTTTCTGATAAGAATTAATTTATTGTAGTGTTGAGATCTAGAAGCACAGAGAGAGCTCATGTTTTTAATATCAATCCAGGAACTGTTGTCTAAAGATGAACTTAGGTTATTTTCTTAAATTTTCGATTTTCGAAAAACCACCCACACTGATAGATATTTGCATGCCTCTTCTCATCACTTCCCTCCACAGAAACTTGGTATCATCTCCACTCTTGCCCATCATGCAAGATGTCTTATTTCCACAGAAGAAGCCCTTCAAACAGAAATCAACTTCCTGAAAAGTACCTTCTTAAATAATGGATATTCATCTTGTAACATCACTAAACATTTGAGACCACGTCAATAACGTCGACAAGAAGATGAATCCAACCCTATCACTCACATCCAGTTACCATTTATTAGCTCTTTTACCCTAAAACTAGCTAGGATTTTGAAGAAATTCAACATTAAAACCGACTATACCACTCTGCCAAAACTTCATTCTTTTCTGAGTCGGCCAAAACACAACCAATGGCATTTTCCAGGTGTTTATAAAGTTGTGGTCGACCTCATTTTGGTCAGACGGATATAGAGGTGACATCTCCTGCAGAAGAACCCAAGCGAGCGTCCTTTCTAGTCATGTTCTTTTCTCTGCAAACTCTACCTTAGAAGAACATCAACACCAAATTAATTGGGACTGCACGACCAATTTATATATATGCAATGATGAATTTGAAAGACGCATTATAGAATCAAAAGAAATAGTTCTGGACCCTTCACACATGAACAACAATCTGAGCTACAGTTTGCCTGATTCCCATAGCACAGTAATCCAGTATTCGCGCTCTAAAATCAGCTGTCACTCACATTCAACTCACGTTAACAATAGCATGCGGTCACTATTTCAAATATGACTGTTGTTATTCTTCTTCTTTTTATTAAGCTGAAAAGTTCATGTTTTTTACCTTGTTAGTTTTATAAGTTTTTGTGTTATTTCTTACTCACCTGAAGAAGTCAGGACACCGATGAAACTAGTAATGATTCATTAAAGTTTTTTTGCGTTATACTTTTCACGTTCTAGTCAGTACAAATATTAATTTTCTAAATGTATACATCCCGAGTCAATTCTAATAACAATATATATATACACACATATATTAAAAAAAAAAACTAATTCAAGGTAACTTGTTTCCATTTTATATTTTTATACTTATTTTTTGGGTTATTTTTTTTTATAAAACCAGGCATTGTGTATAAGAGTAATTAGCTGATATTGTTTTGTACATATGTATTATATACATCATAGTGCCTTATTTGTTAATAAACAAATGTATAATAATGTTCCTATATAAAGAAGTAAAAATAAATATGTTTTTCTTATTTTTGGAACTCATTTTTTCATATACACTGTGATTGTTTACCCTCACTGGAGCATAGAACTGACCCTACAGTCCAATTTAGTTCAACTTCTTTAGCTAGTACCTTTTGGTGCCATAAAGCAGGGTGCCATAAAAAAAAGACACAAAAAGTAATGTGTATGGAGTTATCCCATCATTACAGACTTTTGTACATTGTAACTATACATCCTCTCAAGTAGTAGTATTTATCTATCATCAGCCATATTAGTTTTTTTTTTTCTTTTTTGCTTATAACCTACGATGACAGGTGCACTGAAAATCATTTGGACAACTTTAACAAAAAAAAAAAAATAAACCTAAAATTCTTGGTTGTATCCATAAAGGATCAAACCAAGAACAATCTTGTCTATAAATAACTGGAAGGATTAAATGTATAAAAAGTAAGTTTCTGCAGGAAGTTTTTGGTATTGAGACCACATAATATAAATAAGGAGTTTAATAAAAAGAAGCAATTAAATCCCAACAAGTTTCATAAGTCTTACATCATCAGAGGTACTGGTACATAAGTTTTACACAACAAAAGCCTATTAACAATTAATTATGCATATTAAATGTTTTGATAACTTCACAACTGTAAAATAAAATTGATAAACCAGAATACAAATGGTAAATTTGTTACTGTATGCGTGTTGGCACATTGCTAGTTGTTGCTACCACATTCTCTGATATCACACATGCTATATCCTAGGTCCACAGCAGTTAAATTTTTGATGAGAGCAGACCATACTTGATGTAAATTAAGCCTTGATTTTTATTGCATTGTGTAGGAATCCTAAGCTGTGAGGCTTCTTTAAATTTTCTTATAAAACAGTTGTGGTACAAGCTAGCTTATCCAGAGATTTTTACAAACATTCATGCTTTATGTCAAATTCAAACTCATGGAATCTAGCATAATGCAGATTCAATGAGGCTGAGCAGATACACTAGCCACTTGACCAACATTTGCTACATTTTTATCCGATATGTGAAATAATTGTAAAATAGATGATTTTGCATTTTTGTTTTTATTATGCAATTATCAATTTTAATGAAATAAAAGATAGGATTTCCTCTATCACAGTAGAATCAGTTGATCAAAGCAACTAAGCTATAAGATCAGAGTATTATATCTGTTAATTACTTGTTTCCAATTTCCCTATAACTGAAGTCTTTATCAAGATTCCTCACATTCTAGGTGTGATTTGAACCAACTCTTTCTGTCCAGACAACAAATGTTACAACTGAATTATGGAAGGGATTCATGAAATTCTTCCCGATTGCATTAATCATCCCCATAAGAATGTCAAAAATACATTTTGGGATAGATATGAAAATCGAAATTTTTTTTGGGGAGTCACATTAAGTGTTACTGTTGTGTTTGAGAAAGGGACAAGTGCTTGACCCACTACTTTCTGACTCTGCATGGACTGCAAGTGGTCTACACCAGTTTGGAAATACTGCTCTGAGGGAATCTGATCAAGATTTTAGGATAGTTTACTGATTCTGGAACTTAAAGGTTGGCATTTATCTGATTTATGGCAAATGCAAACAAGGTCATACATTGTCGGTGAAATATGATGAACAGAGATACACAGCATTGTTGAATTGTATGTACCAAAGAGTAGAGTATGCAAAATCAATTCACACAATGACATTGAAGGTTTACAGTGTTGTGGCAAAACTGCCCCATGTCCTAGCATCTTGATGTACCACAGTATGTCTCTACATGTAGACTTGACTGTCAAATATAAGGGATTAAATTATATTCTTTTGATCTTTTACCCAAGCATAAAACAACCAAATTTGCTTGTGAAATATCTTCCCAACTGGGCTACTTATATTATATACAGAGGCTGCCAAACTTCACATTGATTGCCTCAGTATTCCATGATGCACAGCACTTCCTTTCAGACATATATAGTGCTATGTATCTCCAAATTTTGTGACCTACCAGGCAGGGCATTTCTTTCTTTTTCACATCAGTTGCTGTTGACTTAGTAACATTCAGTGTATTTGCTCTAGTATGCAATGAAAAATTACTAATATGCCCTCCAACAATCAAGCTTTTTGAAATGCCTTATCATAATCACATACTGCTTACTGTACCTAGTCATCTCAACCCCTAGATTACATTCATATAAATTTTGAGTACATGTTGTGTATTGTGACTATCTGTGGAAGTGTGAGTGGTTTCAGAATATTGTGTATCAGAGCTTTTAAGTCTTGTAAATGACATCCACTGTGGTGTCTTTAGTTTTGAACTCAGCATTTCAAACAGCAATTTTATGTTTGAAAATTTCAAGTGTTAATTATTATGGTGTACTTAAGGGTCAAAGCTATGACAGAGGAGACCTCCACATAGCCTTTAAAGGAATGCAAAGAACTGACCAGGGTCCAATTCTCACCTCGTGGTACATCCTGTTAGGTATCTACTGAGATACAGAACGAATGAGGATGGGCTGACATTTTGGGATTTAGCCAACCAAATTGTATTCTTATTGGCTTAAACCACTATATAAAATGATGGTACAACATGACAGAATTTCATGCCAGCTGGGGATGGTTAAACAAGGCCCCTGTTGTTTTCACCAGGGAACTAGGGTGAACAGTAAAAAGTCAGCTACTGGAACAAATCCTGAAACACACCCTAATTCAACAAAACTAGAGTTCAAGGTACTATCAACATAAGCCTGAATGGCAAAGAAATGGAGCTAGCTGCGGAATTAGATAAGTACCAGATCGACATAATAGGGATGACTGAAAAAAAAAGAAACCAGTGAGATCTTTCTTAGCAATAAATACAAAAATGTTATATTCAGGCAATGACAAGGAAAAAAAGGAGTAGCTCTAGTATTCAACACTAAATATGAGGCTAATCTTCTTGAATGGCAAACAATATCAAGTAGAGTGATGTTGGCAAATATCTAAATGGGGAACTGGACAATGCGACTTATTTGTGGCACAAATAAATTGCATTACTGAGGTTCTACTAAGGTAGAAGTGGAGGAATTTTTTGAGGCTTTAGGGAAAGCAACTGACACAATGAAAAAGGAAAAGTTGGTCCTTGTTGGGGATCTAAGTAGCAGAGTAGGAAATGATTGTCAGACATACAAAAAAAATTTGAGAAAATTTGGAGAAAAAGGTAAAGCTAATAATAATGGCAAATGCCTGTTGGATTTCTGCTCAGGACACAGACTAGTTATTACTGACACAATGTTCCAGCATAAAAATGTGCACAAATTCAGATGGAGAGAAGAGGCAAGGAATAAGAAAAATCTCATTGACTATGTTATTATAGATAGCGATGTTTTCTCCCTGGTGCAGGACACTAGAGTGTACAGAGGATTTGAAATTGGAAGTGATCACCATTTAGTCTTGAGAAGGATAAATTGAATTTCATATTGAAAAGAATAACATGTAAGAAAGTTTTAAAGAGAGTAAAAGTTGAGCAGCTCTCAGATGTGAACTGTAGACTAAAATATGCAAACATTATTCAAGAAAAAAATGGAGAATTTGAGAACAGGAACCAAACCTTTGAAGATGCAGTGGCAAATCATGAAGAAAACATTGATTCAGCCAGAGAGGCATATGGTTGAGGTTGTCTATAAGGATAGAAAAATCTGAACTCCATGGTGGACACAGGAAGTTAAAGAGGCAGTGAAGGAAAAGAAGAAAGCGTATCAAAAGTTCCTGGCAAATAAGTCAGCTTGTGCTCTTAGAGAATACAGAGGTAAGAAAGCTAAACAAAAGTCATGGGAAGACTTTGGTAAGAGCATAGAAAATAAATAACAAGATGGTGGCAAGATATTCTGGAGGTTATTGAAAAAGCTCAGAAATGGAGGAAAGAGTGCTGTAAAAGGAATTAGAGATAATAAAAGTGACATGAAAACTGAAGAAAAAGATATCCTTGATGTATGGAGAAATTACTTTGAAAAATTGTTAATAAAACAATCAGTGACAGCACAGTGGTAAAAAAACACTCAACTGACATGCATCAGGAATACATATCTATACTTGAAGTAGAAAAAGCGTGAAATGTGGAAAGGCAGCAGGAGTAGATGATATTTGACAAATTCTCAAGTATGAAAATCTTACAGTGGCTGCACTGCATAGTTCAGAAGGCTTGGACAGAGGAATGAATTCCCCATGATTGGAGTAGAGCTCTCATGATACCCATATATATATATAAAAAGGGAAATAAAACAATGTGAGAATTGCAGAGGTATTTCCCTACTGAGCATTCCTGGTAAGATTATTATTATTAAAATAAGTACTCCCTGGTGACACCTCCAGGGAGTCCAAAGACTCATCGAAGTAGGGCACCTACTATACAACTCTCTGTCTCCACCAACGGCAGTAGTATTTTTTTTTTTTATTATTTTTTTTTTATTTTTTATTTTTTTTTTTACAGACAATCACAAATATCCATACCCATGGCGGTATTCGAACCCACAGCCTTTTGGCTGGAGAGCACATACGCTAATCACTCGGCCAACCAGGCCAGCATTTATGCAAGTATACTCGAGGAACGGTTGAGAAGGATTGTGAAAGGGAAGTATGGTGAAGAACAAGCTTGACTCAGGCCAAATAGAGGCTGTCTGGATCAGATTTTTTTTAAATCTTTTTTTTTAATAAATTTTCATTTTACAACAAATAGCTGAGAAATCGTGGTAATATAACAAAGATCTGTATTTAAGTTTTGTAGACCTACAAAAGGCATATGACAAGAGTAAAGCTATTCAAATCGCTACAGTTGTTTGGTTGCAATGGGGTGTTGGTCTTTATTTGAGTTGTATGTCAGCAGTTAGAATTGAAGGAAGTACAGGAAGATGGTTTAATGTTAAATCTGTGTCAGACAAGGATGTATAATATCACCTCTGTTATTTATTATCTATATGGATCACATGAATGAAGGAAAGTGCTATTAAGTCTGATATCAAAAATTGGAGATGTTAATCTCTGCTCTTTACTTTATGCAGATAATGTTATACTTCTAAATAAACCTGCTACGAGCCTGAAGTCAAGGGTATCTTGATTTTATACTTTCATAAAGTCAAGATACCCTGACTAAATTGAATAACTGTTGTAGTCGATTATGGTATGAATGTCAGCATTAAAAAGAAAGACAATGAAAATAGATAGAATCATTGAAAATGTCAACTGTGTTTTGAATGGAGAACCTGTGGAAAAAGTAAAACATTTCAGCTACTTAGGCACGATTTTTATTGAAGATGGTAAATTAAATATAGAAATAGACAACAGAATCAGCAAAGCTGGTATGGTGGGAAGTCAAGTGAATAAATTCATATGGAATAAGAGAGAAATTAGTCAGAACACTAAATTAGCTGTATATAAGACAGTGTTCAAACCAATTTTAACTTATGGATCTGAGAGCTGGGGCAGAAGTAAAACACTTGACCAAAGACTAGATACCAGAGATATTAGAGTCCTGAGAAAGATTACAGATGGCATTAATGGCAATATCGTATTAAAAACGAGGATATTAAGAAAGAACTTGACATTGTCAGCATCCAGGAATGTGTTAGCAGAGCTAATCTCAGAATGTTGGAATTTGACAGGTAACAGACTGATTTGGAGGAAAATTGTAGATAGGAAGTTAGTAACGATGTAAGTTTTTCTTGCAGTACTATCATATCCTGACATGTACCCCTTGAGGGTACATGTCTGGAATTTGATTATTATTATGGAGAAAACTTTTTTTTTTTGTTATAACACAGATAAAAATATTACTTCTTTGAAATTAAATACAGGAAATTGCTGTGTATGACTTCGAATTATTGCAGTTCGTCATTGAATTTTTTCGCCTCAGTCTGAGACTGCCCAATTATCGTAAGTCTGAGGTTGGGTGAAGAAGTTCTGTGTTTCATCTCTAGGGCACAGTTTCCGGGCTACACAAAAAAAAATTTTAAAATATAAATAAAATTATTCCTTGGTTTGCCCACGGTACTGAATGTACTACTGCTATAGGCGTATAGCGTTTCGTGAGCAGAAGACAAAATAAAATAAATAATTCGCTGCTATTAACATGCATTTCTTACATATGCTGTAATTATATTTTCTTTAAATTAAAATGTTCCCAGCATAGAACTTCACGTAGATACATTAAATGTACAGTTGCAAACCTCCTTCCGAAATAGTTTCTTGAATCCTTGCAATTTGAACACAGGCCTAACCGTGGGCCAGTAGCGCACTCAGGATTTAATCTTGAGGGTGTGTGGGGGGGGGGGGGGTCGAGTTGAGTAGACGATCTCAGAATACACACTACGCATCGCATACGACCTATGACAGCATCTGCAATGATCGGTAATTCATAAGTAGTATAGAAGCAGAAGACTCGACACAACATAAATAAAAAATAATAATTTTAATTAGGAAAAGATTTCTGGAAATTTTTCTAGTTTTTTCCCTTTTTCTTTGGGGGGGGCATTCCCATCCCCCCGGGTGCGCCACTGCAGTGGGCTATGTTAATCCAACACACTTTGCATGAAATTATAAGGGTGAAAGACGTATTTTCTTTATCAACGAACGATGAATTGGGGGAGAGGGTCAAGAGTCACATACCGGAAATGCACTCGTTAAAAGATATTTTTAGCAGAATTTAAAGAAAAAAAAACATCGACATATTACGATGGCAGTTATCTGACTGCACGGTGAGGATAAAGCAAACGTCTCAAACCGATTTAAAAACACAGAAAACAGTTGTTTTAATGATAATAAAGATGACATTCATATGTAGCATGCTTGTTGGCGTAGAAAAGTTCTCTTCTTGCAGTATATCGGATCTCTTCTAGCAACATTCATCTTATGAGCCAAACGAAATAATGGACTGCACCCAGCAATGTGGTAGGCAGGAGCACTTTGCTCTCATCTCTTGTTTTTAAACTGATTTCAGAGTATTTTTTTTTTTTACCTTTGTTTTATTTTTAAAGTATGTACTAAATTTAGTTCTGTCATGATATGCTGTCCTATAATTAATAGCGAAACATGTCAATAAAATTTTGTAAATCCTATTAAAGATATTTTTAGAAAGTATATACCGGCATCTTATTCGTTCATTATTTGTTCTCTTTTAGTTTGCAAGGTTCAACCAAAGCATTCGAAACATTCAAAATTAAAGGCCCAAAAGCTGTAAAGAAGAGCACTGCATTTAAAAAACTTCAAGATTAGTAACATCACCATTGTAGAATGACTTTATTCTGGATAGTCGTTCTCAACTAATACCAAATACTGTGTCGAGCCTTTGAAGCCAATTTAGTTACAAGCAGGTGCACATTGCCAACAGCAGGCCAATTCCCATCTGTAATAAAGTAGGTTTACTTACAGCAATCCAATGTGCAAAATTATAAATCAAGTAGATATGAAAGATGTTTCTGGAACAAAAACGTGCATTTGCACTAGCTCAATGTCCATGTTGAGCTAGTTCTAGATCACATCAACAGTAACCTATATTCTCGACTCGAGCGAGTAGAGGTCTGTATAAGTGTTGCATGGCACTAGTCAATCAAAAGCAAATCTTCCTCAAAACCAGACCATATACAACATTGCATCTGAAAAAAAAAAAAAAGGGGTGGGGGGAGATATAACACTAAGAAGTTGGATGTGGTGTTTCTTGCTTTCCATCACACCGTCGACAACTAGTATCTAATTATCATACTCCTGGTCGATGACGCTTCCCAGAGTGGAAGGTTGTTTGGAATTACGCTAAAGCTGAGGCAATTTTATTATGCCTGTAAACTGTATCTTCTGCTGGGTGATTTCCTGTCTCTGCAGGATAAAGAACGGGAGTTCTTTATGGAAAAAAATTCCTTCATCTCTAAAGCCGTTTGCTTTACCCTATTTTTAAAATAAAGTAGACAACTGGATATTGAGAGGTTTTGTCTCCAGTGACTGGATCTAATCAACTGTATATCTGAGTTGCATGCGTTTCACTTCAGCAGTTGAGATGAAGTGAATTACCTATAACCAGATCATGATTGCATCTCGTTACTCGCCAACTATAGTGAGGTTACGATGGAAGCATATAGTGGCCTTGCGATTTCCCTGTGCGACAAGCTTTCGACAGTTACTTGGAGACGTTTGTTTGGTCCTCCCCAGAGAATTTATTCCTTTATCTCGCTCCCGAGCACTGCAGTTTCGTGGTATGGAAATTATACGTCTTCAGGAATGTTATGCGGTACTTCTAGTCCAAATTATCTCAAGCCATCGCCCGGTGAGAACTTCTTGATCAATAAAGTTACCACGAACTTCACAGCGGGGACAACGAAAAAGTTTTCTGTAAGTTACCTTCATTGCTCCTCTCATCTCAAGTGTTTGACACTGACGTTTGCAGACAAACTGAAACGACTGTAATGTTTGAATACAGGTATCGAAAGATATAATACTCGTACATGATTATTTCCTTCCGAAACAGTTTGAATGGAAACATTTCAATTATGCAGTAAAATTTGGCTAAGATCGGTACACACAATAGGTGAAATAATTTTTTTTTTTTTTTTTTTTTTTTTGCGTAATCGATCTGAATTTAAATAAAATTATTCCTTCTATACTGGACTGCAAAGGATTTAGTATACTTAACTTACCTTGCTGTATACTGGATCTCTAGAGTATACCGAATAGCACACAATAATGTGTGCTATTCCGTATACTCTGTGCTCGTGCGTCTCTCTCTCTCTCTCTCTCTCAAAAAATCTCTCCTGGATAATATTTTATTAATACAAAAATAAGATTCAGTATCAGAAATGAAGATGTATTTGGAACAGGTAGTATAGTACACGCCTATACCTCTTCCTTAATAGTGAATTCAAAGGTTCATTACTATCAAGTAGCATGATGACTTACATTGGTAAACGAAAGGGAGGCAAGAGTTAATCCTGGAGTAGTATGAATCAGTGCATGTTCTTTGACCTATTTGTTTGTTTTACAAGTTCGGAAAACGAGTTTCCTGACCTCTGAACAAGACGCTGACTCACTTTCAGTTGAAAAAGCTTTTATAAAATGTTTGTCTTCTACATGATATTTGAATCGTGTTGTTTCCGCTCAAGGTCATTGCTATTGAGTGCTCTACAAAGTGCAGTAGAAATTTATAGAATGTTCTAATACAAAATTATACAGCATTAAAAAAAAAAAAAAAATATATATATATATATATAACAATTTTATTGACTAAATTTATCGGTTATTGATATGAAAACTAGTTAACACATCCACATCCCTCCTCCTCGTTTGTATGTTTTTTTTTTGGGGGGGGGGCATTAAATAACCTTTGTTCTTCGCTAATTTCTAATATTGTCGTGTTTAAACTATTTTAGTGAATTCTTTCTAACCAATACGATACTTTCGGCTAAATAATTATATGTTAACAGAATAAATTTCTTCCAAGTTGAGACCGACTGTTATAGTCAAGGTTTCCCTGTTTCTACAATCCATTAAGTTATGGGTAAACTAATAGACAGTAATAAATCAACTGTCAAAGCAAACGAGGCTGTATTACAAAAAGAAAAAAAAAATCCCATTAATTTTTAGAGACCAGGGGGAAGGAGAGACAAATGACAATGTTAAAAGGAACTGAAAAAAAAAAAAAAAGAGAGAGAGAGAGAGAGAGAAAGCACGCTGAAGGGATGCAGTAAGTGGAGCAGTGTCATCATTTGACACACCAAATGGATTGGCTTGTCTACGTGTGTTGAGTACGCCACCCACCGTCACAAGCAGGCAGGCGACACTGTTGAGAGGCCTGTCAGTTTATACAGTTGGTGTATAATTGTGTCTATTGTCAGTGTGACAGTTATATTGAGACAGACGTAGAGTTGCTTTGTGTACAGCGATACGAGATCAGTGACCTATGTTTTAATTAAATATAAAGTGTAACTATACTTGCGATTATACATTTGCACAGTTTTTTTTTTTTTTTAATTACGACGCACGAATTAATGCTATTGCATTCTTGGCAACGTAAAATATATGTCATTTAAGAAATGTTAGGAACAGGAGGTGCAGTGGTGTCATAATGAAATAACGCTGTCGTAATACAATCATTTAAGACATATATAAGGAAAAGTAATGGAAACCGCTTACAATTTTGTGATTGTAAACAACGCGCATGTGCTGCCATCTAATGGCAATAGCTGTATAATAAATATATTCGCAAAGATTCTGTGAAATAGGTTTTCAATCGTTAGCTTTCACATGAAATAACAAATGTTTCTTAGATTTTTGAGACTTCGCAAGATGCCATAATAATAATTTTATTTTCGATATAATTCAGTATAGTGTGGACGTTGAATAATATAGACGGTGGATTATGTAGTAAGTATGTTAGTATAGAGTGGCACCACGATGAGTATTGGGACACTATGAAAGGCGTGCAATTACTAGGGGAGAAATTACTCAACTTTTCATCAACTCACAGACGGATTCAGTAATTATTCATGTTGAGTAATTCATGAATAATGATAACTGTAGAAACTAAATATATATAAATACAACGTGCTCTTAATTCTCTGTTCACTTGGTAAACATGTTTACAAAAGAAAAAAAAATACAGAAACACTTTTTGACAGATAATAATCTCTTTTGCCGTGTAAAAATTATGAAAATATTTATAAAAGCAGAACATATTTTAAGAAAATAAGGACAGCTGCTAAAGATAGCCAAAGGCTTTGTGAATTCTATAAGATTAATTCACTCACATTCATTAAATAAAGCAGGCGTTCTTCCGAATTAAATACTGTACATAGGCTGACGATACCGTCATTATACACAGCTTGTAGTAACGCAGATGCAGACAGGACATGCAACTTTGGATTGGAAAACACCTGGGTTTAATTCTAGTAGTAAAAAAAGAGATTTTTATAGGAACTTCTTTATTGAAGGTGAGTTAGCCATTCTTATAACTGCGAGAGTAGGGATTTTTTCTCTCGAGCTGGGTTTTTTTTTATAATTATGCTAATGAGAACAGGTAAATCAGCCAAAGATTTACGCCATCTATCCACCAGATACTATTGGTGGATAGATGGCGTTGTGTGTAGATAGAGGATAAGTAATGGAGACCGGGGATTGTATGAGATAGATTCCCTCCTGCGATGACTTCTTGAAGGTGCCAAGTAATAATATTAAAATAATAATAAATGGTGATCATTCAAAAAGTAATCGATCAAATTTTTTACAGTTATGATCAGTGGATTACAGAGTGTGGTGTATAGAATGATCCCCAAGAGAGAGAATGAGGAACTAGCTGTGTTTGCATTCCAAATAAGGACACACAGAATCATAACACACAGATAAACCACGATGTGGCCGTGAGAACGGCTAATATTCGCAATGTCTAAAAGAGAATCTCTGAGCACAGTCATTTTGTACATCTGTACAGGCAGTTTTCCCTTTATAGGGCTTTTCAAATGAAGTTACGTTAGCTAATGTCCTATGGAGGTGGAATAGTTTTTTTTCCCTGTTTAGTATTGGAAATAAGTTTATGATTAACCAAGCGTTACAGACAGTTATTCCCGCAGATTGTCACATTAGTTATTAATCCATTCCTATGAATGCCATAAAATGAGAGCATTTCGAGATCATACTGTGGCTGACGTCATTAAAATGATGGAAACCTGATAGTAAATACAAGCTGAAGAAACAGTTAATAAGCAGATCACATGCATTCATTTCCTGCAGCAGTGAGTTCTTTCCGTCAGAAATACAGTGGCCACAACTACAGAAATTTCAGGGGGAAAAAAGTACTGAACTCCAGAGCTGCGGTTTTTATGAAAGGACTACTACAAACAAGTCAACCATCGCTTAAAATTGTGTGCGCGGATTTCACATAGGGTTCGACTTCCGTGGAACACAACTCGTCCAGAGTAGGCAAAAAAACGTTGGAAAGCCATGGTATAAAGTGAGAAATCAAAATACGCACACAGACATGTTTGAATACGGTCACTGATAGCAGAAAGCTAACTGCAGAGCGCATATCCCCCTATTTTGTTTTATGTGTCTCCCACCTACAAAAATAGAAAAAAGGTTTATTTATAAGCCTATAGTACATTCGTACTGTGGGGAAAATTCTTGTCTGGTTAAGTAAGTGGGAGCAATCTGAAATTAGAAGAATGCTTTTCTCCTTTGCCTCTGTTATATTTTATGCCACAAGCTAAATAAAACTTAATTAGAATTATTAGATTAAGGTGCTTATAAGTATGATAAAGTCCAGTTTGAGCAACACATACTGCAACATAAGAGCATCAGGGTAGGAAGTATTAGTGACCTCACTGGGGAATAGAAAGAAGATCAGAGTTTAAGGCATTGATTATGGAAGTTCTTGAAGCTTCCAATGATTGAACATTATAAGGCTTGTCAAATGAAGAAGAGGAATGAGGGTATACGGTCATCGGCAAGGAAATGTGGACGGTGAAAGGTGATTTATATATGGGGTAAGTGCGTGGCCGAAGGTACGAACTTGGGTTACTCCGACATTGGTGAGAGGATATGAAGAGAACCATTCACCACAACACGTAATGAATGATCAGCAAAGAACGCAGCGATCCATCTAAGCCAAGCAGGTCAAATGTACTGAAATGTTCAGAGAAACTATACGAGTTTCGCCAAACCTTTTCCATGGCTTGTGACCAACGTTGGTTGGCTAGAAGATCTACTGTGGAGTAGAGCGAGTGGCAGAATATTGGTGATCACTAATTGATTGGCGAGCGGCTAGGTATGGAAGAAGTTGCTGTTAATGACCTTTTCCATTTCCTCAATTCAAGAGAATCGAGGTAAGCACTATAAAGTCAATAGTTTGATGGCCGACTTTCATCACCCATTCTTTAAGAAAGAGTGACTTTTGTGCTGTCACAATTTATATTTAAGCCTAAGACTAACCGTGTTATTCTGAAATTATGGTTACGAAAGCCGGACTGGGAAGGTTATTATTCTGGACTGTTCGGTAGCCGCTGGACGATTCTGAAAAACTGTAAAGACAACATGGGATGAGTGTTAATTCAGGAGTACGAGTGGAAGGAAGAGATACCAACAGGAAAAGAAGGCTTTCTGGTAATCGTATCCAAATATATACATATTAGAAGGAGGTAATTTATCTTGGTAATTATGTAAGAGTGGAAGTTTAGATTACCCAAGGAGCTAAGAATAAGCAAGTGAGGCGAGTAAAGTAGAGTATTATTTGGCCAGTTTTCATGTTATAGAAAAAAAAAAAAAAAACTTCACCTGCGTATGAGACCAATTAATTTACCTTTAATCGAGAAAGACCTTATAAAACGTTTTTCTTGTACTGCAACCGGAATTAAAAATACAGGTCTTTCCAGTCAGCCGATATCGTAACTGCTGGCCTCGCAATAATAAAGGTGGTGATGTATACAAAAACCTATAAAGATGTCGAATAAATACTTTAATTTTTTTTTTCCGCGGCCAGAGAATAAGTCTAATGACTGACAGAATTAACACATCATAGTCAAAGCTGTCCTGTGCTAATCGAAAACAACCCAACCCAGTTTTGTGATATGACGTCATCTGTTTATTGTGCACGAGCAGCGGAGAATTAAAGAGCTGACAACTTTCATGCTTCGCTTACTTACCCAAAGAATGTTGTCTGATAACTGTTAATACTCTGCCCCACCCTTTGTGTCATTCTCGAATAATCCACGTTTTATGTCATTCTAATTATGCTTTGAAGGGTCGGTCATTCTTCAAAAAACACAATAGCATTCAGATAGTATTTTTATTTATTTATATTTTTTTTTTTTGTTAGTTGAAGAGACTGCTTAAGAAACTATCATGCATGAATCAAACTATGATTTAGTAATACAGTATTATAAAGGGTCACTATATGGTTATCTTAAAGGTGGAAAGATTGTATTCTTTCCACTTTATAATTTTTTTTACTTTTCTTGAACTTAATCTTCTTCTTTCGCTATGCCTTATCCCGTGTTAAACGGGGTCGGCGTTCACATCTTTAATCTTCTTCTTCCAGATTCTCCGGTCCAGGGCATCTTCCCAACTCCATCCTTTCTCCCTAAGATTCTTTGCTACCTTATCCCTCCATCTGAGTTTGGGTCTGCCTCTTTTCTTCCTTCCCTCCATCTCCATACGCTCCACTCGTTTACCAACACACTCCTCACTCCTTCTCTCTACATGACCGAACCACCTGCTTTCTTGTACCTTATTACCGATCGGTCCCACCTTGATCGTCCCTCTGATGTAGTCATTCCTTATCCTGTCCTTCTTTGTCACACCACTCATCCATCTCAACATCCGCCACCTCCATCTTCCTCTCCTGTGCCTTTGTTATAGGCCACGTCTCAGCGCCATGGAGCATCGTCGGCCTCACCACCATATTATACAGCTTTCCTTTCATCTTACAATTCACTCTCTTATAGCACAAGACCCTGCTCATCTTCCTCCAGTTCATCCAGCCGCATGTTATTCGGTGCTGTATTTCTTCATCCAGGTCACCATTCCTCTCGACGACCGACCCAAGGTACTTGAATTTCTTCCCTGAAGTTAACTTTTCACCCTGGAGTCGTATGATCATATCCTCGTCACTCCCCGTTGACATATATTCGGTCTTTACCAGGTTAGGTTTCATGCCTCTCTCCTCCAATACCTTTCTCCACTCTTCCAGGGTCTTTTCAAGCTTCTCTCGGGATGATTCGCAGAGAACAATATCATCGGCAAACATCATGCTCCCTGGCGCCTCCTTCTTGACGTCCTCCACTAGTACATCCATGACCAGATCAAAGAGGTAGGGGCTCAGAGTTTATCCCTGATGGAGCCCTACGACAATGGGGAACCCCTCTGTCATGCCGACACTAGACCTGACCTGAGTTTTCGTTCCCTCATACATCTCCTTCACCAACCTCACGTACTTTTCCGACCCCCCCCCTTCTTCCCCATACACCGCCATATCTCCTGTCTGGCCACTCTGTCATACGCCTTTTCTAGGTCTATAAACATCATTTGTAGCTCCGCCTGCATCTCCCTATATTTCTCCATCAATCGCCTTAGCGCAAATATTGCATCCGTTGTCCCTCTTCCTGGCATAAATCCAAACTGCTCCTCACCAATTTTTGTTTCCCGCCGTATCCTTCCTTCAATTACTCTTTCCCATATCTTCAACGTGTGTGACATCAGCTTGATCCCTCTATAGTTGCCACAATCTTGAACATCTCCTTTTCCCTTGTAGATTGGGACAAAAATGCTTTTCCTCCATTCCTCTGGTATCTTTTCCTGTTGGGCTATTTTCCTCATTAGATCCCATAACATGTCTACGCCCTCGCTACCTAAGCTTCTCTACATTTCTCCAGGTATCTGGTCCCCCCCCACAGCCTTTCCGTTCTTCTCAGTGCCCAATACACTTTTTCTCTGCTTATATATCCTGCATCGATCCTTCGTTTGCCTCTCCATCCTCACACCTCTCTCTTGGATTCTCCTCATTTAGTAGATTACGAAAATATTCTTCCCATCTTCCTCTGATTTTGTCCTCCTCTTGTAGTACTACTCCTGTCGCGTCCTTTATCTGCTTAACTGATGTTATGTCTTTCGAGGCCTTATCTCTAGCTTTCGCTATTCTCAACAACTTAGCTTCACCAGCGTTTCTCTCCAGTACTTCATAAACCTCTTCAACTGCCTTGCCACAGCTCTCTTTTGCACTTTTCTTCGCTAATCTATATGCTTCCTTGTCGGCTCTGGTTCCAGTCATGTCCCATGTTTTCTTTGCTTCTTTCTTTTCCCTGATCTCCAACTTCACCTCTCTTCCACATCATGCCTCCTTATCCTCGGGCGGCCCCTTTCCTAATGTTATACCGAGCATCTCTTCTCCAATTTTTTTAATATTCCGACTATTTACGTCCTACCATTCTTCCACATCCTCTGGTAACTTCATTCCTTCCAATACCTTTTCTTTAAACTCATTCTTTGGACCTTCCCCTTCCAATTTCCACCACTTTATTTTCCTATCTTTCCGCCACTTCCGTCTATTCTTCTTTTCCCCTCTTATATCACAGTCTACCATAACCAACCTGTGTTGTGCCGCTACACTTTCTCCGTTAATCACTTTACAGTTTTTCACCTCCTTCAGATGTTTCCTTCTGCACATAATATAGTCAATCTAACTCGTCCTATCCCCGCTCTTATAAGTTATCAGGTGTCCAACTCTCTTCTTAACATGTTCATTGCCAATCACGCGATATCGCGCGATGCGAGTTCTCACCAAACGGTCGATCACGCGTTATCGCGTTGAAGTCGCTAACTAAATAAAAAATTAAAAAAAATTTGGCCACCACACGAAATTCCAATTTTCAGCTTGGCAATGAAAGTGTTAAACCACGTGTTAGCTATAGCCAGGTCGAAGGCCACAGCATGCTCTACGATTCTTTTACTTTCTTCATTTCTTTCACCACCACTCCAACTGTGCACCCTTTCTTCACCACTTCACCAGGTCTACTCCGACGATCACTCTCTCATCATCAGGGATTCCCATTACTACCTGGTCTAGTTCTCTCCAGAATGCCTCTTACTCCTCCTCATCAACCTACTTGTGGAGCGTATCCACACCCTATCATCACAGCCACGCTTCCTACAATCTCAAGTTACACTCATAATCCGATCGTTCTTCCGGCACACTCGCAGACTCCACCCTTCAGCTCCTTGTCGATGATGATTCCAACTCAGTTTCTTCCATTCACATTCACCCCGCTGTAAAACAGTTTATATCCTTCCGCCAGCTCCTTTGCTTTATTGCCCTTCCATCTTGTCTCCTGCATGCACAACATCTTCAGCTTCCTTCTTCTCATCATGTCTACTATCTCTCTACTCTTCTCATTCATCGTACCCACATTCAGCGACCCGATTCTTACTTTACCCACTCTCTCTTTCTGTTGGACTCGCTTCTTTAGCCGAACCCGTCCTTGGTTCGGTAGCCCAAGCCCACTTCTCACAGTCCTCGGGCGACAGAACTGCGCGTCGCTTACAGTGGGAGCCCTAGCTGTTGTCCTTTCTCTGTTATTCGACATTTCATCCCTAGTTTTGGCATGTTTTTTACGGCCGGATGCCCTTCCTGACGCCAACCCTCCCCATTTATCCGGGCTTGGGAACGGCATTGAGATGGACTAACTTGCCCTCAACACGTCAAAACTGCATTTATGAACCATAAAATAACTTTGAATCATTGACGAAAACCTCAAGCAGATCAACGCATAACTGTTACTTCATTCATAAGAGTAACAGAATTATATGCAATATATAATTCTATATAAATTCTATTTAAGAAATTGGAACATATAATTCTAATTTCTTAATTGTGAATTAAGATATTACTGTATTAATAAAAACAATAAGGGGGGGATGAGTATTGTTGATGGTAGCAGATGAGTTGTACCTATCTAAGGCGGATTTACAAGATGCAAATAGTAGCCACGGTTTTGAGGGAGTATGGTGTGAGGTGAAGATTAACAGGATGAAATATTTAGTTGGGTGTTGCCATAGACCTGGTAATATGGAGATGAGAAGAAAATGTATCGGCAAATTAGCCTGGCTAGCAAGAAACGAGCGATCATTATGGACGACTTTAATTATGATAATATAGAATGGAATCAAGAGACTGTGTCTGGGGACGAAGAAAATGAATTGCTGGAGTTTTTGAAAGACAATTACTTTAGGCAGCACGTAACGGAGGGTACACGAGGTTCAAGAGTATTGGACATGATCATATCAGATGATGTTATTATAAATGGGGTGTCAAATCTTCCATCAGTTGGTGAGAGAGATCAAGAGATCACTTGCAGGGTGACCAGTCATTCGAGAACATCTGTTAAAGGGATTATATATGTGTGAAATTATAAGGCTGGTATTTATGAAAAGCTCAGGAAACAGCTTTGGCAATAACTTGGAAAGAGGAACTGGATGGAAAGAATATCAATGCTTCTTGGGTCTTACTCAAGAACTATTTGGTGGAGGCAATATCAGAATGTATTCCAAAGGCTAAGAGGGTAAATAGAGTAGGTATAAAAGAGATGAATTAAGAGATAAGGTCTGCAATCTGGAAGAAGCACAAGATGAGTTGTTATAACAACCAGTTGCATGAGAAGTACTAAAAGCAGGCGAGGAAGGTGACTCGCTTGATAAAAGGTAGCAAAAGCGCAGTATGAGTAGCAGTTAGCTAATGCGGCTAAAAAAATCCTAAGGAACTTTTTCGATGTGTGGCCAGTAGAAGAAAGAAAGAATGATTATGGTAGGATGGAATTGATTGGTGAAAACGGAGGAATGATAACTGTTGCGCAGGATATAGTTGAGATATTTAACGAGCAATTTATAAAAAGTATTTCATTCTTATGAATATGACATCATGCAGAACTTGAATGCAGTGGAAAAAGAGGAAGAAGAACTGTTAGCAAGTGAGCAGGAGGTATATGAGGAATTGAATACACTTGATGCTATTTCACTACGTGTTTTGAGGAAATGTTGCAAAGAGTTAACAGCAGCTTTTAGATATCTTTTAACATGAGTCTTGCACTGGGTCAACTTCCAAAGGAGTGGGAAGAGGTTAAAATTGTTCCAATTCATAAGAGAGGTGATAAGAGTGGGACTTTGAATTATAGACCAGTCTGCGTGTCTGGTGGTTAAGATGATAGATAGGTTGGTTAGGACCAAGATTCAGAATTGGGTTGACAACAGAAAAATACTCTTTGGTGGCCAGCATGAATTTGTTAAAGGAAGATCGTGTTTTAGCAATCTGCTTACTTTTTATAATAAAGTGACAAATGCATTGGATAAGGGTGTGCATGCACAGTGACATATTTAGATTTTGCAAAAGCATTTGATAAATTGTCACATGACAAGTTGGTAATTAAGTTTTAAAAGAGGTATACCGTGAGTAGACATATCGATACAAAATAAATAACGGAAAAAATTCACGTAGAAAGATTATTTAATAGTATAATTTTCGCCTGTGTGTCACAGGCATCTTCAGTACATTAAGCTCAAAATTAAACACTAACTGACAATTCCAAAAAGCGCCACCTAAGTAGCTGGTGTAAGATAACTAAAAAGTTATCGATGGCGAAAATTATACTATTAAATAATCTTTCTACGTGAGTTTTTTCCGTTATTTATTTTGTATCAAGTTGGTAATTAAATTGGAACGGATGGCGCTGAACAACAGATTAGCTGTTTGATAGGTATCAGCGATTTCTCTATGGAGGCGTGATATCCCAGAAGAGGAAAGTTACTAGTGGTGTACTCCCCCCAACGGTATGTTTTGGATCCATTGCTGTTTGATTTGTATGTAAATGATATTGAGAATGGTCTGAATGGTGATATGCAGTTTTGCAGATGATGCAAAGTTGGGGAGAACTATCAAGAGTAGAGAGGATGCCGTGGCTTTGCAAGAGGACTTGAATACACTGGCTGAATGGGTAAATGAGTGGGGATGTCAAGTCAATGTTGCAAAGTGTAAGGTTTTGAAATTTGATAAAATTTCGATGGAATTTGAAAGTTGATAAAATTGTGAGGACGGCACAGCTGTTAATGGGAATGATGCGGAGGGCACTGACTTGTAGAAGTAAGGGGGTTATGGTTACCTTCTATAAGGCTTTAATTAGCCAACATATGGATTACTGTGCACAAATTTAGTTACCTGGATTTCAAAAAGATGAAGATGTATCGGAAAAGATCCAGAGACGATTGACTAAGGTGGTTTCTGGAATGTTGAGTATGAAAACAGATTGAGAAAATGCAATTTGCAGAAATTGGTGAATAGAAGGAGGGCAGGGAATATGATCGAGACATAAGCTGTTAAAAGGCTGTTACCAGATTAATGTCGGGGAGGTTTTGTATAGAATTGGTGAATGTGGAGAGGGAACAAGAGTTCATTCCTGGAAGCTGCATAAGGAGAGTGTGAGCAAGAAGGGGGGAGAAGAGGAGCAGGTTTTTTGCATGGAGAGTGGTGAGTGATTGGAATGCATTGCCAGAGAGTGTGATGAGCGCAGAGACAGTGAACATATTTAAGGCGCAGTATGATAAACTGTGTGTGTAACGAGACCTCCCGCGATGAGTCTGACTATATGGAGGGTTTTTTATATAATAATAATAATAATAATAACAACAACAACAACTTTGACATATTTAAACTATGTACAAAATAAGTAAGCACCTATTAGATTCGTTCGTCGGTACGTATATATAGGTGGTTGATGGATGCATACCGTCGACAGGGTGTAGCATAGAGATAGCCTGCCTCAGGACGCCACTCAATTAAGGGCACTCGTTCAGCTATATTGCGGTAGGCGCCGAATTAGGGCAACAAGATATTTTACATCTGATGTAGATGCAATAGATTTATTTGAAGAATTAAAAATTCTCTCAAAAATAATACAAGAGAAAAGTGGTCCTCATCAAATTTTATCACACACATACATATACACACACACACACATATATATATATATATATATATATATATATATATATATATATATATATATATATATATATATATATAACCAAAATCTTGTAGAAACAACGTAACCACCACCCTAAGGATATTGTTAACAATTCCTGTTAGCGTAGCAAGTGCGGAAAGAAGTTTTTCCAAGCTTAAAATGATTAAAAATTATTTGCGAATAGCAATGGCAGAAAGATTGGTTGGTCTAGCAACTATATCGATAGAGGCGGACATAGCTTATAATTTAAATTTATAAGAACTTATAAACAGTTTTACTGTGCGATATCCACGTAGAGCAAACCTTTAATTAATATTATTATGTAATCGTTTTGCATTAATGTTTCTCTTATAATAAAAGCAAAATAGCATTTGGAGATTTTCTTATATTTTTGTCTTATGATCCATCAGGGTCGATATTTAATTGTTTGCCTCATGGTGCTATCTAATCTGGCGACGGCCTTGGATGGATGTAATTTCCAGACTGGATGATGACAGTCTTGCTTATTGGAAGCTTAAAATAGCTTGAAATTTTTGTGAAGTTGGGTTCCTAAAACAGAGTTTTAGGATTATATAATCCATGGTCCACCCAATGCCTAATATATAACAGGTTTACCTTTCACAGGTAGGACACACAAAATAACTCTGCTCTACAAAACGATTAAAAAAAAAAAAAAAACGCTACGTGAACTGAATCTTATTTCATCTCAATTTTGATTTTATCGCACCGTTCGTAGGAAAAAACAATAGATATTTTACAAATGACAATAAATACTGTATACCGTATAAAAATCAAAAATGCTTGCAGGTTCAATGGTTATGATAATGAAGTAGACCATCATACAAGAATGCCATTGCAGAAAATACATTTCTAATGATTGTTTCAGATCTCTTTTCCACAGTTTATTAGAACCTCGCACGTTGTAATATACTGAACTTAAGCTTTAAGGAGAAAAAATGAGTTTTTTTTTTTTTTTTTTTTTTGAAACTCCGGATTTTATTGCAAAAGATCCATTTTTTTTTTTTTTTTTTTTTTTAATGGAGCAGTTTTTCTTGGTTTCGTGCAACTCCATTGAAACTACAGTACTGTTGCGGTAATCAGGGGAAAATGAAGAAAGTTGTTATAAAATCTCAGAGAAATCAAAACAGCTTTACGCAACTATAAATATATATTCACACTATAAATTTATATTGACCGTATTTGCAAAATCGCATCCCAATTTGTGTTTGTTTAGATGCGTGTGTAAAAACCTGAAGGAGGTTAGCCACAAAGAACCGCAGATACCTTCACCACCACACCTCTAAATATTTCTGAAGATATTTTTAATGTGAATCTATCCACTCAAAGTTATAAACCTATAGTATTAGATACCCCAGCAATCCCGTTTCTAGGGAGTGTGACTTTTTCAAGCCTCCAAATACACAGGATGATTTGCATACTGGAGACCGAAATCCGTCGACTAAAGACTTACATTTATGCTCAGTGGGATCCAAATCTACATTCTGTTGGCTGGAGAACAGATATATTTTTCCAACTAGAACAATTAATAGATTCATATAAAATCTACCTATTAGAGAAAAACATTCTATTAAACAAGACGATGCATATATATATCCTTGGCGAGACAGGTCTGAATTCAATACTATTTAATTCGCCAACACGCCCATTCATTTTGGATAAATCCCTTAGTTATCTGTGGGAATTCTACGTGTATATGTATTTTCACCATATCGTGTAGATCAGTGGTTCCCAAAATGGGCAGTACCACCCCGGGGTCGCTGGAACGATCCTGGGGGACGGTAGTGGCCTCATGAGCAAAAGGGCGTTGAAAGCATAAAGGACAAAAATAGGTGCTGAAAAATAATTTATCAAATATTTTGATGATATGACTGTTGTATAACGAAAGTAGAGGTCGTAATGGTAACTTTATTTTCCAAGGGAACATACAAAATGCAAGTTACAGTCGATCGGCGTTGAAGTCCGACGACAGATCCTAACAAGCAAAGTGTTGGCGGGTGTGCACTTTCATGTGATCGAGATTTTAAAAGTCCAATACGCGTCGGCAGGAACATGTGCATGTTAAGACTTGTTCACTGTATAATACTATAAATACATGAGACGTATGAAATCAGTTTTAGATTGTTTCTGAATTGTGTGACAGGCAGTTAGCAATTTGATGTAGTGCATATTCAATATCTAGTTGGTACCTTACACGGATTACACACAAAGCAAATTATTGTTGTTCCAATTTTTTTTTTTTTATTTTATTCGTGTGGAGTTCCTCCCCCCGTTCCTCGACCGCCCCTTAAACAGCAGGTTTCACGTGAGTATTTTTATACCTTTTCTCGTAAAAATAATTTGATTTAGGTACATGAGAAACTGCATTCTACCAATTTTGTAAATTCAACTCTTTTTTTTTTTTACAGATAATATCATGGCTGAACCCAAGAAAACGTTTTTTCAAATGAATCTGTAAAGACTAGAAGAACATTTGACAAAAGTTCATGCTGATAAAAAAGATAAGGATTTATCGTATTTTCAAGCACTAAAAGAAAAATTTTGAAACAACTAACATTGGCAGGTATGTTTTCAGCAGCATCCAAACTAGATGATGATGGATTGCGCGCCTCTTATAACATTTCCTTACTGACTGCTAAATCAGGAAAACCGCATAAAATGAATTCCCCCCCCCAAAAAAAAATCTCTATATATATGTTCTTAGCGAGACCGGATCTGAATTCAATACTATTTAATCCCTCCAAGACGCCCATTCATTTTCGATAAACACTTTATTTATCTGTGGGAATTTCACGTGTATATGTATTTTCACCATATCGTATAGATGAATTTTAGAGATGTAGGCCAATTAGGGCCTTCGCTTTGATTCACGACACTGCCAGATGTTCTATCTGTCGAAGAAAACAGCACAGCAAAGGCTGGTCTGTCACAGCACTAAAAGGCTCCGGTACAAGGGTTATTACTTGTATCAACACACGCAACTGTGGAAGTATCAGAGTAGCTCTTCCCTTGAGACTTCTCAAAAATGAAGTCGCTATCCAAGGCCGGTTTCGATCATTGAAAGAAGATGCGGTAGCTGCAAAAGCGACATTCGGGAGGTCGTAAAACGGACCTCCGAAATTGTTTTGAAATCCTCTATTATGGCCAAAGGATCTCCAAAATGTGCGAGTACTGAATAGTTTGGCAAATGTTGACTAACGTGTATTGACGAAAAAAAGCTGTTTACAAACGTTTTGATAAACCTTTATATAAAGATAAATTAAAAAATAAAAGTAGTTCGTCTGCAAGATTCATGCAGCATATTAACGTTTGCGGCCTTATTCCGGGCAGTACAAACTCAACAAGTCAGTGTTATCGGCAATGCCTTTGGTAGAGTTCGAATCCAGTCTAAAATTCGAAGAACCTTTAAGAGCTTCAGGTAAAGACGAGCTAGCTAGCCTCCTTCGCGGTGACAGTTTTTTTGTCTTCTCCACATAACAGCCAAAACTGGAAGGAGAACATAATACACTAACTTTATAACCTTGGTTGCTTCTGCAGGTCCATCGTTGTAGCCTACTAAGCAACTATGACAAAGCCCAGGAGCGACAAGTTTGAAAAGCGGCAAAAACCGGTAGAGTTGTATCTGAAATAGTTTATTATTATTATTTCACTTTTTCTTTCTTTTTTTTTTTTTTTGGAATTCAGATACGGTGAAATAGTGCGCTTGACCGAGAGAAGCATGTGCCTTAAAAACGGTCCTAGTCTTGGACATTTTTCTAAAACACGAAGTTGAAAGTAACTTTGTCTTGTTGTTTAGAAAACATTCCAGCATGAAAAAGTATAAGTAAAACGAAAGTGTTCGCAGACCATTACAAATTATTGTAATGGTCTACATAATCCACAATTCTTCATTCGTGTGCTTAGTAATTTCTACACCCATCATTGAGGCTTATCAATTATCAAGCGGCTAGTCAGCACTGGCTTTAACCACTATACTTACCTACCTGAAGTCTAAAATTTATGCTTCCCTTCTGAAATGACATCTCTTATCGGAAGAGGTAGGAATTTGCTGACCTTAGTTTCTGTGCTAAGATCAGCAAATTTTGGAATTTGTTTCTTTCAGGAGTGTTAAAGATACCAAGCTATTTTAAACCTGGTTTTACTCCATTTCCCAAGTAAGCAAACAGACAAATAAGTCAAGAATTTACTGCAGGTAGTGCAAGACCAAGGTAACTTGGTCTTGCACTACCTCCAGTAAATTCTACGTTCTAAGTAAAAATTCTACTTTTACCATGAATTACCTTGGTCTTGCACTACCTGCAGGGTCAGCTAGGCTTGCATTACGCGCAGGCGCAAACTTGACTTATTTGTCTGTTTGCTTACTTGGGAAATGGAGTAAAACCAGGTTCTTTAACATTTATTATATCCAAGGTAAAATATTTTCTTTCAGGCGGTTCAGCAAGATTACAATTTTTTCATTTTTTTTTATTTTTTTTTTTAACAACGCTGGTAAATATGATTATTTGTTAAATTTTCCATTCCCCTTAATTAAACAGCGTAACATCCTCAACAGTTCTCTGCTCAAATAATTAAAAACAGATACTGGGAACAACTTCCCATTGGGGATTTTTCAATCAATAAACTTCCCCATTTCTCTTTTCATTACACTGAATGTATTCAACTCCACAATCACGTGAAACATTAATCGCTGCTACTATTATGAAATCTTTTCCTATATCGTTAGCGCTGGAAATTCATCTTCCAGTGAAAGTGGAACTTAAATACCCAATTTACATGGAAATATTTGTCATTTATGACCGCAAAACTCCACAACGTGATGGGTTCCGAAACAAACGAATTCTCAAGGGAACAAACGACAACTTGTATTATGCAATTGTCTTCTGATTGAAATCCTTTTCATTCTCACTTGTATTTAGAGAAATGGACGAAATTAAAACGAATAATCAATTGTAGCATGAGAACGAATTATATCATTATCATATCAATTAGAATTTGCAATTTAGATACTTCTCAAGCTAAGGGTATGGATTCATTGATCTCCAAAGATGAGATGTGACAAAATATTTTCCCGATGCTTTAAAATTACCCATAATTCTCTTGGTTTTTATAAGATTTACTCTACGCTTAGTACAATAACCAAACGACTAGCTATATTTCGTCTTTTGATCATTTGCTTCTGAAATAAAGTTCGGCAAACGAGCTATTCTTAATTTTGTGTGAAGTCCTTATCTGATTGATATCCTTCCTAAGGGTTCGCTGCATTTTTACGAAACTGAAGGGCCACAAATTACATCCTATCAGAGAATACGTCAACTTCTCAAATCCGTCCCTTGCTACGAGGATGATAAGCAAATCTCGACGCCCCAAAATCCTGAGGGGTGTCTCGCATTTCCTCTGCTAGGTTTTGCATTGTCCAACAGACAGACTCCAGGGTTTAGTTACAGCGGAAAGCGTATAATTTATTCACGTGACCCGAACAGCTTCGCATGCCTCGAAGACGGTTTACAAACAGAAAGCAGGACGAACCTCGTTAACATCGTAACAACATTGGGGGGATAGTATGGACGTGCGTGCATTCAACGCCTGCACGCGTCACACGGTCTATTTCGTCTTCCATCTGCCTTTACAGCACTTCTGTATGCGGACGAGAATCATAGGGACGGGATGTGAGGAGTAGGGGAGAGGGGGGGGGGCAGGAGGAGATGCTTTTCTATGCACGTGCGATCGATCTCACTATGGGAACTACGGAAGCTGTTACTAGTCGTGTGTATAGTTGTACGTTTTCGGAATTTTTTATGTTGAGTTTTGAATTTCGTTAGGGACGTCTGTCCTTCTTTTATGTCTGTCACGATAGGGATTGGAATAGGAGAATCCCTTCTCTGTCCTCTCGCTACTTCCGTAAAGAGAAAAGAAATACGAATTAAGAAACGCCAGTTTTATTACGGAGTTGTCAGGAGAATTCAAAACTCGTATTTGATCGTTTGCCTTTCAATCTGCGGGAAGTTTAACTGTTACCAATAGATTTGCAGACACTAATTATATTACTGCGCTCGTGCAAAAAAAAAAAAAAAAAAAAAAAAGGTGTGGAAATCACCAGGGGGGGGTCATTAAAAAAGCTGCGTTTTGAAGAAGCATTATTGTACAGATTACGTCACTCATCACTACAACAGAATCGAGAGCAGTTTAAGGCTTATTATAGATATATTATAAATGACAAATATATAAAACTATGATTTTTGCACCGTTCAGGCCTAAATCTAACACTAAAATTGTTCCACTTCAAATTAAAATTGATTAACTCTAAATACCAACTCTCAGTCGATTAGCCAGAAAGAAGACGTTGTAATTATTATTATTTCCTTTTTTTTTCTTTCGTAGCAATTTTCGAGAAATTGCTACGAATTTCTCGAAACGCACCTCGTGCTTTTGCTATCAAAAAGTATTGATCTGATCCTTAAAAGGACTGATTATCATTACGTGGCACCTCACAGTTTGAATCCTGCTTAGGACGCGAAGAATAGCTTTTTAATTGAAGGTGTGCCAGCCAGTCTCAATATTGAAGTGAAAGGGGTTTGTTCATTGCAAAAATTTGTTTTCTTTTTTCCCCTATTCCGCTTCGAATGACCAAGGCCTCGTTGCGGGAGGGAATCACTTAATCTCCCCATCTACGCACAACGCCACTACACAACGCACTAATAGTATTAGTGTCTGTAAATTGCATGTTCTCTGGCCGATTTGTGTGTATGAGGGACGAAAAGCCCGAGTTTCTCGGAGGGGGAAACCCTGCTATCTTCGTATGATATTGGCTAACTCACTTTCAATTGAAGAAGTCGGTAATATGAGATTCCACTCGTCAAGAGGAGAATCGAACTCAGGAAGTTTCCAATCGAAAGCCACAACAGCCTGTTGTTCTTCTAATTCAGCTAAGGAGCCACTTTTAATCGGTAATTAATGATTAGCTGATTGCGTTGTCGCATTACTTAACATTAACCTTTAATTAAGTGAATCAGTAAGTAACTTAAGAGGTGCAACAAAGTATAAAATATCATTTACACAAAATTGACTCGCTGGAATACGCAGAACTTAATGACATTGTTTACGGACTTAAACACATGCATCTAATTAATTAATTATAGTTTAAACATTACATTTTCGCGACAAATTTTAGTAAATGGCTTACACCAATCATCATTAAAATCGGTCCAGTAGTTTAGGTCTTGATACTGGATAAAGACAGGCACAATAAAGCTGGAGTTCTCTCTAAAGCAGGAGTTTTTGAACTTTATGTAATGGCGCATCCTATTCTTATAGATCATTCCGGGCACATTCTTTGTTTTCACTAAATAATTTTTGTAGTAATTATCGTTATTTAAATGTATTGATACATTGAAACATTTTAGTACTAAGGTTGCGAGGAACCTTAAAGCATAAAATTAGTAATATCACATATTTCAATTAATAAAATATCCGTAAGACCAATCGTATGCGTCTTTCACAGCATCTTTATTTTTAGCCATGTTTAAACTGTGCATAATGCTTCTCCTCCCTCCCTCTTCCCAATAATTTGAGCAAATTTTGTTGTATGAAATATTGGAAAATTTTACCACGCAGGAACTAATGTGCTCACGACTAATTTATAAACTTGAAAATTTTCTTCAGAGAATAATTAGAGAAAATATGAATAAAAATTCCTGTAACACCTTTTTTTTCTTCGAAGAGTAGAGGAGCTCCTTTATTCAGACTTTTGGAAATAGGTGGAGAGCCTGCTCCATCCTAAGCTATCACCAATAGATCAGTTAACGTCAACCAGTAATTCGGAAGGCATCATGGTAGCGAGAGTAGAGACAACGGCTCCCTTTCGTGAGCAGGATTTCAGTCAACAATATGTCAGTGTGAGTTCTGTGATCATTTTTTTCTGAGACGAGGAATGAAAAACCAGAGTTTTCAGTAGAAAATCCTATTTGCCTGGGGCCAGAGACTACCTAAGTGGGGAACCGGGCTGCTTAACAGTAGAATATTAAATACAATATATATAGTACATAAGTACGGTATAAAACATGGCAGTTATGGCTGAAAACTAATGCTATGAAAACCAGTATATGATGTGTATCGACTGTATGCGTTTTTCTGGAAGGTTTGCCTGTTTTGAGAATGAACAATCCTAGATTCCGGGAGTAAAAGCATGCCAATGCCGTACAGTGCGTTCACTCACCTTCAGTTGAAAAGAACCATAAGTTCGTCGCATGTCCAAGGAGATGCGAACTCAGATCTTTCCAACCAAAAAGTATCGTCGATATGAGATACTAAATGTCCAGTTATGGTATGCAGACGATCGGTAATATCGGATATAGAAAATATCCTACAAAAAGCAATATATAATTTAAACACTATAATGCAAATATCAGCAAACAGTTGGAAGACAAACATCATTATAAAACATTTTACATTTGTGAACAAATCCCAGTCATAAGTATAACAATAATCGATAATAAAACAGGTAAATATTTTTTAATTATTTTGGATGTTAAGTATCATATGAGGATGAAAATTATATTAAACTAGGGAGAACACATACCCCTGGCGCCTAGGGACGCCCAATCCCCCGAGTTCCGGACTGGTAAGCCGGTTCTCCTTGAATTCTGATGACTTGAATTTTGAAGACTCGACACTCAGGGTAGCCCCTGAGTTTCAAAACGTGACATACAGATGTGACCGTGACATAAAAAAGGCTTATCATTATATATATATATATATATATATACAGGGTGTTCGGGATAAATTTGACAGTTTCGTAAGGAAAAAGAAAATCTTCTTTGTATCTATTAAATTTAATGAATTGACAAAAAAACATTACAGGCAGAGTTAATTACAATACTATCAACAAGATTTACTCAAAATAACCACCATTAGCATCGATCACAGCTTCAATTCTGCTTCGGAACCTCGAACAAGCTGATGCTACAGTCTCCCTGGGAAGGGCCGCAAAAACTGTTTTAATTTTATGCATTAACTGGGCTTTTGTATTACTGGAAGTGCGATTGGTGTCTTTTTCAACTGCGCCCCATACAAAATAATCCATGGGGTTAAGGTCTGGGGAGTTTGGAGGCCAAACATTTGGACTGGTGAAGTCGTAGAAATTTTCAGACAACCATTTTTGACTTTTCCCAGAGGTGTGGCAGGGGGCCGAATCCTGCTGCCATACATACGGCCTACCATTGGCTACCCTTGTTATCCAGGGCTTGACTACAGTTAGCAACTCCACGAACAAAGCCCGAATTCCAATGCCAGGGTTCTTCAACACCTGTTCCTGCAGATTTGCGAGGAATTCTGCTGTACGAACGCAATCAGATCGTCTGCTAGGGATCTTTCTTCTTGCTACATCCTCGTAGTCACCATTGCAAGTCTCTAGTTCATGCCTGATTGTTTTTACTGTATTCAGGGAGCATTGGGCAGCAGTCGTAATATCCTTATTTTGATGGCGGGCACGAATCATCATGATACAAGTTATTCTCTTCCATGATTCAGGTGGGTTCCAGCTATCCATCCTTTCTGACATCTTGTATATGAATGAAGAAGGGTCCAAACTTTTAAATGAAGAGAAGTGTGTGTTAATACATGTAACTTACGGAAAAATATAATTAATTATAAATATGTCAAATTTATCCCGAACACCCTGTATATATATATAGCGTAGATAAAAAAAAATGGAATTTTTATAGGCTTAATAAACAGGACTCTTAATCGTAAATGAATATAAAAAAAAAAGTAACACGTGTTAAAATATATGATACCTTAGTAATACCCACATTACTGATATGAAAATGAAACCAGGCATTACAATATAAAATGAATAAAGAATAAATGGATGATAAATACCGGTAAACCTAAACAAATACTAATTATTATTATTATTATTATTCGTGACACCGCCAAGGAGTCCGAAGACTCATCGCATTATAAACAAGAGAAGATTGGGAAGGCCATAAAAGCAGTTTTAGATTAATATCCACATTTTGGTTTAATGGATGAAATAACATCGGATCACTTGGATGTTGAAAAACACAGACAAGGATTAACAAGGAAATTATTATCCTTCTTTATAAGATATACGTCCGATGATGAAGAGGAGTCAGAGGTGGGCGACCAAATAAAGTATCAAGTCCATGGACCGCTTCGTATCACGATGAATTGGAAATCTTGGTAGGTAGACGGAGTTGACGAGATATGACGGAAACGTAGAAGTCACTAAAGGAAGTTGCATAAAACTTATATAGGTGAAAATTGTAAGAAAATCATAAAAGTACTTTAAAACGTTTTTCTTATTACGCCCGAATAATCTACTGAAGAGAGATTATCTACCTAAAATTAATTTATAACTACGACAGATGAGAGTACGGCATAGATATCTTCAATTACTAAGACACAAAAAAACACATTAAAATCAGGAGAAATAAAATTTGCTGTAAAAGTAATTCGTAATAGCTACATAATAATTGGCGTTTTAAAATACGTGACCAATGCTTCGATTATTTTTCTACTGGTTATATAAAAACAACGTAATAAATGCGACAGCCCTATAAAAGTACATTCTACACAAAAGACATAATTAGCGGGGTAGAAACTTTACATGACGTCAATATATTGTGGGTATACTATCTCAAACCGTGGATACCCCACCCTAGGCAGTATAAT
This sequence comes from Typopeltis vanoorti, assembly GCF_054136105.1. Classification (NCBI taxonomy): domain Eukaryota; kingdom Metazoa; phylum Arthropoda; class Arachnida; order Uropygi; family Thelyphonidae; genus Typopeltis; species Typopeltis vanoorti. Next base: position 66,521,400 of record NC_143561.1, read on the forward strand.
GAACAATACGAGTGCATTCGACTCTATAGGAGGCATACCGTGACCACCTATCAGCTGATTAAACCGACTCCATTGTGCGTGGCCTTGTCCCTGTGACATGCATTGGTCCTAAACACCTCTATTCACAAAACCCAGAGAAACAGAAAAAATTACTTTCCCCGGAAGGGAACTTAAGATTCCGTCTTGTTTTTGTAATCACATTTATCAGTAGTCACGCATGTGCAACCCTCACGGAAATGCCCGACCAGTGTCACGCAAGCTTTACTTAATATTTTAACATTGTATGTGCGGTAAGGTACTCTAGTACTACCCTTTTTTCACTCCTCATAAGGGTGATATTAAGTATAAAGGCAATTTATTAATTTGCTTGCAGCAGTTTTAACAGACAGCAGGAAGCAATCGTGCCGGTAGATCTATGACACGATATTTGTTTTCCATGATAATCAATCTCGACTAGAAGGATAATTAAAACAACCAACCGAAGTTTTGAGAAACAAGCAGTTACGTAAATTATTTAATATCTGACGCACGATCACTGCATAAATGTTTGCTGATGACGTAAACATGAGGCTATTAAAAGAAATTGATCCACTAGAGGTCGTCTGCTTTGCTCATTGCGTCACAGAAAATACTACGCATTTATTTTTGCTGTATGTTTTGTAAACTTGTAATAGCGGCAATCTAACTGTATAGTTTGTTTTGTGCTCTACTAATTGATAAAAAGAAAAATAACTTCCTTTATTGATTGGAGTCTTTTTCGAAGTTTGTGGGATATTAAGGTTATTTATTGTGTACGCACAGCTTCCAAGAGAAAATAAAATTCTTTTGATTACAGTTAGTGACCTGAAACGAGTTACAGGTTAGGTGCTACCATCCATCACGAAGGCTGTGTGTATTGACAACAGCCTGTTATCTTACTCACGTAGCTGTTCGCAAATCGAAATGCTCACAGGGAAAGAATAAAAAGTGTAACTTATCTAAATTTCATAAGACCAGATTTGCCAGACTTTTTTTTTTTTTACAGAAGTTCTTGAAGCTTTGAAAATATACTGATATGATTGTCAGAACTCCCCCCCCCCCACCCGGCAGAGAAGGCCGAATTCGGTTTGTTTCTCCTGATTTTATTATTTTTAAAAATTAACCGATCAGTTTAAAGAATAAATACATCCATCCTACTTTCTTAATCCGGCTTCGAAGATAGTGGGATAATAACAACTGTCCAGGTTTTATATATTATCTTATTACATTCTACAGCATATCTACTCTAAATATACTCTAAATCAACGATTCTATTTCGATTTAACATATGAATATTTTAGCGTTCAACTATACATCGTTAATATGTACTTTATGCAATAAAAAGTACAATAAATTGCGATAAATGCGTCGCATGTTTCATAGTGAGAGTTATTGCTATTATCGGAAATATGTATTAATAATTTACAATACCACTAGGCGAAATATTTAGTATTCATGGTTTATGCATATATAATATAATAAACTGTAAAAAAAAATATGTATATAATTTTATGCACGGGTCAACAAGGATTCTGAAACTAGGGTCAAGATAGGTGGATTCATTTTTTGCTGTTTCAATCAGCTAAAGTTTGTTTAAGACTTCATAAATAATTCACACATGATGATCTCCCATCCATACCGGTAGCAGACAGTTCACAATCTTTCATAGGTCTTATGAAAGCTTCCACCAAATCTTTGTTTTCCACAGAAAATCCAAAAAATGTAACAGAATATAAGTACAATCTATTGTGATTTTTTAGTTTTCTCAAAATCATTTGCACTATGAAAGTCATTGACTAGACTTTTCCCTGAATCCTGAGTAAATTAGTCTCACTGAATATCATCAATGAAGATGTGAAGAGCTTTGTCATAAAGCTATTGCTTTATGAGGATTGTAATTATTTATTTACATTATCTTTTTATTATTTTTGTATTGCTAGGAGAAAACACACGCTCTCATGAAAGAATATCCATTTGGATACACTTTCATTTGGGTTCTTTACGTCTTGTTAAGAACCCAAATGAAAGTGTAGATGATTATTTTTTTTCTATTTATTTATTTATTTATTTTTTTTTTTTTCGGCACCGAGTTTAGTCGTTCTTAGAACAATACTGTCATGTGTATTTGAACTGTTCAAAGTCGGTTTTATGTTTGTCAAGGAGAAACTGCAGCACCCAGAGGAAAACCAACTCCAGAGTCTAAGAACGACTAAACTCGGCGCCGAAAAAAAAAAAAAAAAAAAAAATCATCTACAGTGGTGAATCACTGATAGTTTTCATCTAGCAGTGGGCAAGCAACAGCTGAAATGGGGGGGGGGGGGTTAGTTTATAGCAGAAATTCTCTAAATCAATGATGAGCACAGCTGCCTTTCTCGTCTAATTTCTAGAGTTTCGAACGATACAAGTAACAATAAATTGAAATCAAAACAAATATACTGATGTATTTTTCAAAATTCAAGGTTTATTGCAGCAACAAAATACTTTAAATGTCGACAGTTCAAGAACTTGTGGGAAAGCATTTAAAAAAGTTGTGATTACAAAGCTCATAATATTAAAAATAACTGATTTTTTCCCTCCCATTTGTATGCGAACTCTGACATATAATTGCACGATACGGTGGCTAACTACGATCTTTCCACACCCCGCAACAAATAGTCCATATTGACATCCCGCAAGTATTAGATGAAACCTTTATAATTTTTGTTGGGAATCTCCTTGGCTCATTCAGCGGGCCCACTAAGCTCTCGGATCCCCTTACACCGTGGGAATATACGGTATGATAGCTACACTACTGACATGATAAATGGTGGCAAAAGGAAGGAATCAATGATTTAAATGAACCAATCAAAGAACGGAAATTCCATATGAGGCGACAGCACGCTTTCCATATCATAACTTATTGTCCCCTAGTAACAACTGTTGCCATCGTTAAACTTGGTATCAGACACATCAGATGGCGGGTAATATTGTATAAACATTCGTTGTGCAACCAATGAGCCCATTGGCTGCATATTTCGATAACCACATTGGTCAGTCACGAACGTCGATTGCAATTTATAAGTAATTTCTAAAAGAGACGATTAATGATATCGTCTGCATGTTTATATCGTTCGCATATTGAAGCATAAATATCACAGAGAAGAGAAATTAAAAAAAAAAAAAAAAAACGCTAGATGGGTTGCATTCATGAATATCAAAGAAAACAATATTCAAATTTTAATGAAGTCGCCAGTACTAAATTGCATAATAATTTCTCCATTTGCAATGAAGGTTAACTTCATCTTAATCATATGCGATCTCCCAGGTCACGTGACTTCGCATTCAGGCCTGTCATTATTTTTTCACGCTCTTAAAAATAAGCTGCTGAATACAGAACTGGTAAAAATCGAGTTCAAGTTTGCCTGCTCAGTTACCATGGTTTCCGCTACAAGTCGTGTAACAGATTTCGATTGGTCTGTTTTTATTGCTAGTGGAAGTTAAAGGCCGTCTGGAATTACAGCTAATCACCGCGCTTCCCAATCACACTGTTTGATGTTGCATTTAGATAGTGGAACGCTGTTGTGCGCGTACACACACGTTCACTCTTTCCTACCCCCTCCTTTTCCCCTCTCACATGCTAAGATTTAGAAAGATGTTTGTCAACGCAAAGTCTGCCCACCCATCGGAATCCCCCTTCTTTCGAGGACTCCATTAGGCGGCGCTGTATGTACGTCAAGTCTTCACGGAGAGATAAATCCGCAGACAATAGAGTCGACTAGGTCAGACACGTGCTGGCTATTACTGCCACTCGGGGAACATGGGCTAATGGAGTGAACGATGCAGCTGGTCGACCGTTCTTGGTCACACAATGGCAGGGGTTACTTTAGGGGATATGGCTTGGTCTGTATCGCGTCTGGAGGGGTGAGAACATATGGTTCGTTTCGAAGTACACAATTTATGCCTTTTGAGGACTACGATACTATCAAAGGAAAAAAAAAGCCCTCTCTACGTCCAGTGGATAACCTCATTGACTAATGATACAAGATTTTCATCATTAACTACAAACAGAGAAATATTAAACACTGGTTGATCCCTTCTTTGACAACCAAACAAGTCTTGATTTATAGGGCTATCGACCACTTGTTTTGGCAACCAGCAGATCGATATTAATACGGTATTTCCATAATCTGAGTGGAAAGAGGTGATTTGTCTGTCAAAGCTTTTCTATACGCAAAATCATGACAAGCAGGAAAGAACACGTGGAGTGGACAAAAGGGAATTGATATACGAGTGCTGAGTCATGTATTTCATTATCAGGAATGCAAACATTTAGCTCACTGCTAAATTAAGAGATTCTACCTCTCCCTTCCCATAATTACTTCTCCAACCTTTGTGCATGTGAGTTTGCCTGAAACTGACATACGTATTTCATAACATCAACGTGATTTTTTTTTTCCCTATCCTTTACAGATAAAAAGGAAAAGTCTTCTCAATAACAGGGATTAGTAATCTAATGTTTCGAAGTATGCAAACGTTCATAACGTATTCATGAAGTAGGTCGGGTCCTTTTACTCACTAAAACATTGTTGTCACCAGGTACATGGACATTTATGAAAATAAACAGTGAAAATATGATAGAAGAACAATGACGAAGCCTACTAGTGTATATAACTTATGGTATCTCATACTATAAAAGCTATATTATGGGTCTCTATAGTTTCTGTATTAACAATGCCTTTGGGATTGAAAGACTTAGGTTTGAATCCTGTGTAGGGCAGTAAGAACCATTATCAGGGTATTTCAACTGAAGGCAAGGTAGTTATTCGCACATTATGCGACTAACTAACTTGAAACAATTACTTAAAACATGGTTTTCACATATGGACATTTATTTGGCTTTACTCCCCCCCCCACACACGTGTGCGTAGCTTTAAATAATTATAATAATAAAAAAATAATAATCAAAAAGCTGCTATAACCGTTAGCTTAAGGTTCCTGTGATTAGAAGCCATACTTCGGTTATGAAAATTTGATAAATGACACATTTCTACGAGATGGGTACATCAAAGGAAGAAAACTATTGTAAGTTTCTGAATCACATTTCGTCTGATGTGTATAGAGTGGTGCTCACATCACAATTGCATACATTTAATTATGGTTTCGTTTAATAAAAAGTAATATACAATCTTTCCCATAGGGCAGCGTGTGAGAATGACTGAGGCATGAAGTAACGAGAGATTAACGATTTGTTTTATTTAAACCCAATCTGCATTTTTTTTAAAAATTGCTGTTTTTATTTGCATTGTTTATATTATTTTACTGTTTTTTTTTTTTTTTTAATTTGTACTGTTTTAAATTTTTACAGCTCGTCTGTCCTTTGGACAAAAACACATGCATTATTTCAAAACAACAAAATGTGGGGAAGGTCTATTCCTGATTATCTCGCTGGGAATACAGGCCCACATAACAGCAGTTTTTTTTTTCTTTTTACAATACCAAACATAGCACTTTTCAAGCCACTTCAGACCTCCAATAAATAGGACGGTAGCCTCGTATCAGTTCATGATAATCATCTGCCTAAAGTGCGAACAGATTGTCCTCTTTTCGTCCGTACAAAACCAATGTTCTATCACTTACAGCACGAATTTGTAGTAGTTCAGTGTCATTACTAACATTTGCTCCTAAGACAGTACTACAAAAGGTGAGCAAAGAATTACCCATCTTATTCGAAGGAACATTTCGGTTTGTTTTGGAGTCGTGTTCTGAATATCATATTGTCAGTGGTCATCTTTTCAAGATATTCCGAATGTCCCGTTTTATCCCAAATGGTTTGCTTATTTAATCTTTTACACGCTTTTCAACTGAAGGTGATTGAGCTTTCTCATATGGAAGTGAAAGCTTTTCACTCCACAAAAACAGACGAACCAGTCAGAAAAACACATGCAAATTACAACATATATCTTTAGCGGCTTCATCTAAAACTTGAATTAAGTCACTCTATCTTCTTCGCCATTTAAGTTACTGTTCTCGAAATTTTGTCCCTTCTTCCGATCTTGGAAGAACAGCGTGATATTGCATTAAAAAATAAAATAAAATAAAATAAAAAACTAATGCATATACGACTCTGATCATTTCATAATATTCTTTTATAGAACAGAGAGAGGAAAAATTAATGAATCACCATTAACGTCATGCAAGAATTTTTGTAGTAACTAAAACAGTGCCAAGGGTGGGAGTAGGTAAGTCATAAAGGATGCTTCTTCTTCTTTGGCACTACAACCATGCGTAATTGTCCGTGAAGAGCTGTGTTCTTAAGACCGATTTGCATGCTTTGCAGGAGGAAAAATCCAGATAAACTGGGGAGAAAAACTCTGCAGTCCACGGCCAAGACTGGCTAACTTGGCTATGTCTGAGAAAGATCCTTAGCTCCTCACGTCAGCACGAGAATCGAACGCAGGACACTCCTTCCCCAGGCATATGGTTGCGGAGTGCGTAACCACTCGGACTATAAAGGATGCTTACCCTATTAATAATATCAGTGGCGGCTCGTTCATACGGGCTGCAGCCCCTCCAGTATAAAATGAAAGTTCCTGTTTTATTATCGCCGTTCTTAAATGTTTATATATTTATCTAAAAGCCGTTATTGTCTTGTTTGTAATTACAATACCGCTCGATAGCAGGGCCGCCGAGAGAAATTTTCGGGCCCGTAACAAGTCTGTGGTCCGGGCCCCACTTAAAAAGTGCATCACTTTTGTTTAATAAAAAAAGTTAGCCGGTCTTGGGCGTGGACAGCAGGGTTTTTCCCCCAATTTATCTGGGGTTTTTCATCCCGCAAGCAAGCAAACGGGCCCCGTGAACACACACGGATCTACAGTCATAAATACTTAACACCCCCCCCCTGGTGAGGGGCTCAACTCGTCCCAATATGGACGGGGGGGATGAAACTCCATATGAATAAATAAATAAAGTCATATAAAACATTAAACATTTATTTAAAAAAGTGTAAAATAAATTCAAAATCCGATACATTACATACCACACAAAATAGAAACATTAAATAAAAAGAGAATTTTTAAATTTTTATTGTTTATTATTAAATTTTTATTATTTAAATTATTCTTTATCTTCAAAGTTTAAATTGTCCCTAGCGTCTATTTCAGTGTTCACTTCAGAGTTAGCTGCTGCAGGTCCAGGTGAAGAAGATTCTTTATTACTTTTGTCAGCGGTTAAACTATTAGCACATCGTTTACTTGAAATTTCAATATCTTGGTGTTTTTCCATCTTCAAATATTTCAGTAGTAAATGCATAAATCTGGAAATTTGATTTCCAGATTTATGTCTTTTTGTTGGTCAAATTTTTATTATTAAAAATATAATTTTAATAATTAAAAAATCAAATTAATAAGAATATTTACTTTTATTTTTAGCGCACGGCCTACACTATACAGTTGCACCTTTACAAACAATCACAAAACCTTCGTCTATCAAAATACTAGTAAGAACGAAGCGTTCTGGCAGGGAACATAACTGTGAATGCAATTACTAGCTAGCGCAGCCGACTGCAGCAACCTTGCACGAACGTGAAGCCTATTGACGTCATCACCCGCTATAACTACAGTGATCCGTTCCGATAGAATCAGTGTCTTCGGAACACTCACGGTGAGCTAACGAGCGTAGCCGTCTGTCTAAAACAAAACACAGTATCATTCTCGATATGCCATTATCCTTTATCATTGTTGTATTATTACGAGAATTAAAACCATGCATTATAAACACAGTTATGTGATATGTCGGGGCCCAACGTTCGGGCCCTTTTCTATGCCGGACCCGTGACAAAAGTCTCAGATGTCACCCCCCTCTCGGCGGCCCTGCTCGATAGTATTTTATATAATTCATTTTGTAACAATAGTTGCATTTTTTGCAATAGTCAATGTGCTGTGCTGGTTAGGGCTGGCCGGCCTAGCCCTAGTATCCCTAATAACGCTGGAGCTGCATTCAATGCAGACCCGCACCAAATTGTTACCTAGTGGGGATAACGATAACGTAGTAGGAGTTGCGCGTGCTTTACGAGCAGTTTGAGCTGGGTAGCATAGCAGCCCAATATACGTTGCTACTACACGCGCACAAACAACACAAATTGACTTCGTTATCTTAGGTAAAGATTGTGCATTTACCAGTATTTAATTTATATCTCTGTAGAAATGAACAAAGAAAAGAATTCTGTTAATTATTTGCAAAATATAAAATAGAGTTTTCCAGAAATAATACCTATAAAATAAATAATTATCTACTGGCGTTGTATTTTTTTTTTTTTTTACATTCAAATTGTATTTATGTGTATAACTTGACTTAGAAAGTAAACGATATAATATTTTTCAATCCATATTAATTTTTTTTTACTTTTATTGCTACAGTCCCCCCCCCCCCAACTACAAATTCTTAAGAGCCGCCACTGAATAATATACAATGCAAAATCAACAATAAAAAAAAGGTATGAGATTTATGCTCATGTTTTGTGTTTGGTTTTTCCATCAAATAATAGTACGTTATGGCAACATTTCAGATAAGCTATACAACTTAGAATACATGCAAAATTCCTGTTATACCTGATTTTTTTTAAAAATTCCTTTCTCTTGTAAAGTTAATATTTATATGAATCATTTGACGGGTGTGTCTGTGTAGCGTCATGATAATTTCTGTGACGCTAGATCAGCAGAAAAAAGACCGTTATAGTTTCAATTCTAGTCGCCGACTAGGGGAACTTTTTTCTATGGTTCGACCCCCCCCACTTACAAAAGTATTTATAATCTCACAACTTAAAAAAAACCGATAGTAGAACAACGCTATTTTACACAATAACGATATCAGGATTGCGAACGCCAGATAATAGTTACCTGCCGTACTGTCATCACTCAAGTCGACAAATCATCGGCAGCCATGTCCGCGCGGTTAGCTTAGTGGCTTAGCGCTTGGCATCCATATGCCTGGGGAAGGATTGTCCTAGGTTCGATTCCCGTCAATTACATGAGGAGCTCAAGGATATTACTCAGCCATAGCCAAGTTAGCCGGTCTTGGGCGTGGATAGCAGGGTTTTTTCCGCCAGTTTATCTGGTGTTTTTCATCCCGCAAGCAGGCAAACCGGTCCAATGAACACACACGGATTACAGTCAGGAATACTGACCCAGCCATAGGTCTGATTCGTCAGTCTATGCCGGTTCCGGAGCCCGGATAAATTTTTTTTGGGGGGGGGAACTAGATGGTACCGTGAACTCCCGTATAAAGGGGGAACGCTGTATCATCACACGGAATTTATTTATTTATCGGCAGCCATGAACTCGACTACTGGTGACGATTATGGGTAGGAACCAGGTGTACACTATCTACCAATAATTGTCTGGACATCCCTGTAATTTGAAGTTACGGAACATTCCAGGTTTGTTAATAACATAAAAACTGGTGTACAGATAGTAAGAAGCAGTTGAATACAGGTGGTATTGCATCACGGTGAACTCAGTGACTTCGAGAGAGGTGTCATGGTGGGCTGTCACATTGGTGGCATGTCCATACGTGCCATTGCCGCTCAACTGGAGCATCCAAAGTCAACAGTTGGCGATGAGTTTGGATGCCACTACATCTCCATCAACAAATGGAGACGTACTAGCATCACTAGTGCAGAAAAACACCCAGGGCGGCCGTCGAAAATGACTGACAAGGACAGGAGGGTGTTAAAACGGATGGCACGCAAAAACCGGCACAGATCATCCGTGATGAGTTCCAGAGCGCCAGTAACACTATGGTGAGCACTAATACTGTACGAAAAGAACTCCATTTACTGGATTTCCACGGAAGCGCAGCGGCGCACAAGCTGAACATCACAACAACGAACAAGGCGCTCGTCTGGCTTGATGGAAAGAGCATGTGAACTAAACAATTGTTCAGTGGAAAATGGTACTCTGGAGCGATGAATCAAGGTTCACCTGTTTCCAGTCTGATGGCAGGGTGTGGAGGCAGACTGGAAACAGGTGAACCTTGATTCATCGCTCCAGAGTACCATTTTCCACTGAACAATTGTTTAGTTCACATGCTCTTTCCATCAAGCCAGACGAGCGCCTTGTTCGTTGTTGTGATGTTCAGCTTGTGCGCTTCCGTGGAAATCCAGTAAATGGAGTTCTTTTCGTACCACAATGTGTTATACCCACAGTAAAGCTTGGTGGGGGGTAGAGTAATGGTGTAGGGGCACATTCAGATGGTCTGGAGTGGGACCACGGGTCGTTTTCCGTGGTTCCATGAAGGCGCTTCAGTACCTTGATATTCTGAATAATCAGGTACTGCCTACACTGTGGAGTTTTTATGGAACGGACCCGTGTTCAAGACGACAATGTTCCATGCCACAAAGCTGCAACCATGATGGAATTATATCAAGAGATGGGTGTTAAACGACTGCCCTGGCCTGCGCAGAGTCCTGATCTCAACCCCCATCGAACACCTTGGGACGAATTGGAACTGCGATTGAAGTCCAGAGCAGCACGTCCTCGATCTGTCGCTGAACTCAGTGCTGCTTTGATGGGGGATTGGAGACAAATTCCACCTGATGTCTGCCGCACATTGGTGGAAAGCCTCCCCAAAAAGATGCAGAAGGTGATCAAAGCCAAAAGGTGGACATACCCGATATTAGGGTTCGCCTGCTGGTATCAGTTGTAAATTGCTAAAGTGTCCGGACAATTATTGGTAACAGTGTACACCGAACCTACTTCCTTCTGGGAATGGAGATCTCATCCAAGAAAATTATCATAAAAAACGTTATAAACATTTTTGCAACATCAATATAAAAAATGTAATATGATTAACTAGTTAACTTCTTTTGTAACTATGATTGTACTGTGTTATTTATGCACTGCTGCTTGTCGAATCATCTGATTATTTTAAAATGTCTCTAAAGAGATGCGAGTGAGGATTTAACTAGTGAGCATAACTAAATGTTATTTGGGTTTCATGTTCACCATTGCTCCCACTGTCATTATCTTGTAGTTTGGATTCATCATATTAATTAAAAACTACTACGCGTGTTTTGGTTGGAAAGAAATGGACTTTGGTCTGGCATTGTTGAAAAATGAAAAGGACGATCAGGAAAAGTGTTAGACAAGTATTTCTAATATGCAGCTAAGGGATTCTCACAGGAAAAAAAAAAAACTTCCTCAAAGATCAAAATTAGTTATAAAGAGAAAAGATAGGTTTATATTGCTTTACTTGAAATGGGAATTTGTATTTTGTACGACTTTCTCATCCAACATCATACTTAAACCTGATAAGGGAGATGGTGTAAACGTGACATGACTCGTACGGCAAATACATCACCTATCAACGTTAAGAACTCTCATACTAAAGTGTTTATTTTCTGTTATGACCAAACACTGTATTTCTTTGAGCCTAAATTGTCATCCTTTTTATCGAATGCATCACGATTTTCTCCATTAAGTGGAAATAAGATATCGTGTGAACTAGTCAAGTGTGAACTATTCAAAGCATGCACATTTTTCCGTTGTGCCAATATGAAACATAAAAAAGGATTGCTTAAGATGTTTCTTAAGTAACTAAATACATTTGCTGATATATTTATAAGAAAGGATCAACGATTTGCTAAATATATTATTTTAGTGCAATACCATCTATTGCACTAATATTAATTATATAAGAACAAGCTTGATTCAGACTGGGTAGGTATTGTCATGACAGTCGAGAAATCGTGGGAATATAACAAGAGTGTATTTTAAGTTTTACTGTAGATCTAAAAAACGTCTATGAAGTGCCAGTAAAGAACCTTACAAAACACTGCAATTAAGCCTACGCTAGATTATCTCTGTCTCATTTAGAATTTTGTAAACGGGACATTATACACACGTTATAATAGTCTATACTTAAGCTATAAGAGAGCAGTTATAATTGAAAGACAAAAGGTGCACGCTATTTCTGCCGTCATTCATCATCTATATGGATCACATTGTGAAGAAAAGTGGCATTAAAACTGTTATATTCCTAATAAATCTATTACAAGTTGTCATACCTATGTAAATAAATAAAGTAATTGTTGTAACAAATTTGGTATGAAACTCAGCAATAAAAAGACAAAATTATGAAAACAGACAGGAGCGTGGAAATCAAATGCATTCTTAGTGCTGAGAACCTAGAGAACAAGTAAAACATTTCAACTTCTTAGATGCAATTTTTAGTGACGATGGCAAATTAAATATGAAAATAGCAGAATTAGAAAAGCTGGTATGGTAAGAAGTCAAATGAATAAATTTATATTTAATAAAAGAGATAAACTAGCTGTATACAAACTGTTAAAAACCAATATTAACTTCTGGATTTGAGAGCTAGGTTAGAAGTAAAATACTACGTAAGGATAGGCTTAGGTGTCATTGATTATTCATAATAATGCTTCATGGTATATACAGCACCAAGAGCGTAAAATTACATTTGATAATCTTATTAATATTTCACTGGTTTTCTACTCAACATCGTCAGAGTACAATTACAACTGTGACAGACACAAAGAAGTGAACTAAGTAATTGTGAAAAAAATAAAAACAGTTCTAACGTCCTTACATGGCGCTCTCTATCGGCCGGATCATCATAAAGTTAACTGAGAGAAGTTAGGCTGTCAGGTATTAAAATAACTGGGAGAATGTCATTTAGGATAGAAATAAAAGTTTGTCAAAGACTAGAGATCACTGGTGCGAGGGTTCAGAGAAATATTAGGGGTCTGAACAAATGGCATCAATGGCAGAATGCTATTAAAATGAAAATATTAAGAAGAAACTTGACATTCGGTATGTCTGAGCAGAATTAATCTAAGAAGCTAAGGCCACTTGGTGCTAAGATACTAAGGCAAAATGAGAGATGAAAGATTAAGAAAACAGACCTTTGAAACAAAAATGGCAGGCAGTCCAAGAAAAAGATGACTATGCATTTAACATCCTTGGGATATAAAAGTAGTGGATGTTGTTTCAGCGATACTTGTGCCACAAAGTTTCACAAAATTACATATTATATATAATATACTTAATAGCCATACTGAAGACCTGACAAGTAACAGATTAATTTGGACGGAAACTGTTGATAAGTAGGTAATACTAATGTAAATTTAATTATGTAATACTATCACAGTATCTTATACAAACCCCTGATGTATGTATCAAATAATGACGTGTGTTAGTGTGTGTGTAAAAATGACGTCGACTTTCTCGAGATATAGATATAGGTCTAGAAAAAGATCTGGTCGGCGATTTGAACAGAACCTATTACGGTCTTTCTTCTAATGCTACCGGAACTAGAAAAGAAGTTTTCTATAATTTTCTAGAACTATGGGAGCCAATGCCATTTATATAGAGTAACACATTTTTATTATAAATATGCTACAGGTTTTATATAAAAGTAATTTATCTTATCTTAGGTATCTACTTATGGACGTGAGGAGCTTAAGGATCTTCCTCAGCCATAGCCAAGTTAGCCGATCTTGGGCGTGGACAGCAGGTTTTATTCCGCAAGTTTATCTGGAGTTTTTCATCCCGCAAGCAGCCAAACCGGTCCCGTGAACAGACAGACTACATATATTGCACATATGGCGCGCCTGCCATATGTGCAATGTGTGCGACGCACACAGGCGCAAGGATAGTAAAGGCGCAAAGAGGAGGAAATACTTTAAAAAAAACAACGTTTTTTTGAAGTGATTTTTTTATTGGAGGGGGGGGGATAGGGGCGCCAAATAAAGTTTTGCACACAGGCGCCGGACACTACTGGCGCGCCCCGGGAAACCACCTTGCTCATAATCATTTCCCTAGTATCGTTGCATATAGCCACCAGCCGTATGGTTGAGGGAATAGAATATACTTATGCATGGTTATCCTGCAGTATTCTACCTGAGATCTTCATAATTTCCATTTCAAAATATGATACTGCCACCACTAATTGTATAATGTATTCGTCGTGAAGAACAAAAAATTGTTTTGTCTTCAATGTATTTGGAATCTTCAGTCCGCCCACAGTATACATTATAAGTTTTCAATGTTTTATTAATATGGTTACTGTATAAAGTGATTAATACATGTGGTGATCCATAATTTAAATATTATGGAACCCCCCCCCGACATGTTTTACATCTAAGATCTACTGTGATCCTAAAGCGGTAAACAGAGCAATCAAAACTTAGTGCTGAATCTGCTTTAGTTTATCTAGATTCTAGAGTAATGTTTCACAAACCTCTTCCTCCATATAAAAAGAGGTCTTGTAAAAAAAAAAAAAAAAAAACTGGCACTAGCGATAGTTTCTTTTCTAAAATATTAAAATACTTGTCATAGCTGGTGTCCAGAAGTGGGTAATGTGGATAAAGAAATTCGCTGTGGATGGACGATGGCGAAATCTAATTTCTGAAGGGGACCCCGATGCAAACGAGCCTTCTGGTTCCTACCCAGCTTGCTTACAACCTATGCTTATTTTATATCGTCTTCTTTACAATCTTTCATAGTCATCCAGGATATCTACCCCTACATGGAAACAAGCCTATATTTAACCCATATCAAAGAACGGAGAGGTCATCCATCAAGCTATCGTCCCATTGCCCTTATCTCAATTCTCCCAAAAATAATGAAGAAAGTTGTGAACAGCAAAAACTTTTCGCCACCTGGAAGCATACCAACTAATCACCAATATGGATTTCGCCATCGTCCATCCACAGCGAATTTCTTTATCCACATTACCCACTTCTGGACACCAGCTATGACAAGCTCTGGCCTCACTCGATCGCTCTCGACATGTTCAGGGTATTTGATAGGTATGGCATAAGGGTCTTCTTACCAATTACTATCTTATGATGTGCTAATTTCCTCTATAGTCGTTTGCTGTGTGCAATACTGGATGCCTTCCTTTCTTCACAACTAATGCACATATCCAGGTAAATGACCTTTCCTCAGTAACCTCAAATCCTATCCGTCATTTTTGGGATGACAGTGCGCTACATTCCTCTTCTTCATTTCACGGTCATTGCAGTGTTCAAGTTACAAGAACTTCCATAATCAGTGCTTCTTTAAACAACACTGATCTCCTGACCATATTAATGAGATATAGTCAAGCTTATCAACTTCAATGTCACAAAATACATCCTGTCTCGTTTCAAGCAAGAAATAACACTTCACTTCTCCTCACCTTTAAATCTCCGCGAAAGATCAGATCGCTCTCTTCTTGGGCTAACTTGCACCTCTTGTCTTCCCTGGTTATAAACCGTGGTATATGCCTCCGCCCCAAATCCACCAATACATTAGAATATTTGGGGTAATGCCGAAAATCTCGCTACTGAAGCAGCTGTCCCCATGTAACATGAGACTACAAGGCTTCGCTTGTTTAGCTTATGCATAAATCCGGCTCCGCAAAACAGTGCAGTCTTTAACTGATCTATTTCTCACTTCATCAGAGACATTTTGTTTTTGCCTTATGTCTTACCATGACGCAACTTGGGCATTCGTGATTTGTATAGTCTGTCGAATAATTGTTATATCAAAAAATAATCCGTCGTATTTCTGAAAGAAATTCGATTGTGTCTGTATAATCGGCCAATTTTCATTGCAATTTACATTCAGTTACAAAAGTTATATTAAAATATCGGTCACAGATAAGCAGAGACCATGCTGTGTATCTCAAATCAAAATTTTGTCTGAGGCGGCTGTGAAGCTATACTACCAGTTTTACACAGTTTATCAACGTAATTTATTTTATCTCTAGGGAATAACGCAACGCTTACTTAATTTATAAGTCAACATTTTATAAAACACTAAAATCATACGATATACACTCATGAGCCAAAAACATGACTATCAGTCGAGTCTGGGCCTCCTTTGATGGAGATAACCGCTTGCACCCTTCTCGGCGTTGATTCCATTAGACCACGGAAGGTATCCTCAAGTATTCTGGACGAAGTAGAGAGAATTATGTCTCAGAGGTCAGCAACCGAGAGAGAGAGAGAGACATTGGTGTCACTCAGCGGATGTAGCGTTCCACATGATCCCACAAATGTTCGATGAGATTCAAATCAGGAGCATGCTTACGTAATGCGAACCTTGTAACAAGGGACGTTGTCTTGCAGGAAGAGTCCAGTTCTTTAGATATTGTCAAACATGTAGGGCAATACCCGAAATAACCTCCAAGAATTAACGGTAATCAACGGGGACGAAAAGATTCAGTGACGTCCATGAGAAACAATCCGTTCCCCATATCATGATACTGTTATCAGTATCATGATATGGGGAACGGATTGTTACCACCTGTTTCCGGCCAACAGTGAAGCCTGGTTGGCAGGAAATAGGCTGGGTGGTCAAAGTTTTGGTTCACGAGTATCTACAAGCGTTCCATATCATATTATTATATGATAATGAGCTCTCAGACCTTATTGGCATACGCACTGAAAAGAGAATAATTATGATAAAAACTGTTTTCAGGTAATAAATTTTTTGTTCATTTTATTAAGTGGTCTTTGTAAAATATGAAACATTCGAAAAATTACCTTAAACTCAAATCAAAAATCAGATCACAAATAAATTAAGTTCTATATTTCTCCAAAATTTCGCTTTTATCGTTATGTCTGTGGTATTTCATATCCCTCTCCAATTCCGGATTGCCATTTATCGGTTCCATTCAACATGCTTCATGCTCCAATAGGTTCCGACTTCTAATCAACATATTAGAGGGGAAACATTTTACCCTCCTTTCCTCCGCGGTTGATAATCCTGCTGGTGAGGCAGATCTAGTTTCAATGTTTATGATTATGTGGGAGAAGCTGGGGGGAGAAATAATAAAGACTATGTATAACATCCCGGAAGGCTTGCTACCGAAAATAAACATTCTGACTGATTTTGTAATAAAAGCGTTTCGTGGAAAATAAAGACTTCATATCTCCGTTTGGTTCGATCTTACATGCTTCCAATGAATAGACACACACACACACACACACACACTAGTTTTGTGCTCTTGTATCAAAATATCCACACGCAGTTTCGTGATGGTCATTAGTAGTGAGAAGACCGTAAAATATCTCCGATATAAAGTATCTTAGCTCTTTGTAGGGGTTCACTTTCACTGTTCTTTTGACAAATGCCGCGTCTCCGGTGACGTAATGAATCATGAACGTTCTGCTCATAAAAGCAAATTGGCGTTCTCCTGTCGATCACCGAAAACAACTTCCTGCAAATCATTTCCTATCTGTGAACAATGAGGTGCCGTAGTTGCGATTCAAATAATGAAGGGGGAAGCACCACGAGGGAATAAAGTTACCACATAGCGGGCAATAATAAAACAGCTGATCGGTGGGTCTTTTAATTAGCTTGTCACTCATGGTGTCGAAGAGATCAGAACAATACATAATAAGTTCAAATCCGGGCTGAAATCGAAAGCAATTTGAACAAGAAATAAGTCAAGAAAGATACGTAGGTCAGGCCGATTGAAGGTTGACTTTTATAATCAAACTCCGAAAGTGTTGAGCTTTCGGAGTTTTCTTGAAGAGATGAAGTTGCAGTGGTTCGGGGAAACTTAACGTGGAAGGCTGTTCCAGAAGACAGAGGTAAGTGGAATAAAAGAGGAAGCAGGTCTGGCATGTTTGTAGTTGTACTAAAACGGAATGTTTGGAAGCTGTTGCGTTTGTTTTAACAGGCCCAACAGAAAACGAAGGAATGATGGCTGCCATGGAAGTGCTTGCAGAAGTGACAGCGCTGATACGATGCGTTCAGTGAGGAAGAGATCATCTTTAAATAAATTTTAAAAAATCTAAAGATAAGCAGATTTGGAATTTGTACAGAGTTTGTAGCTAAATGGGATGAAAAGTAAAGTCTTGAGTGGTAATGAATGCTTAGGTTTTTTTTTCTTTTTTAAAGAGGCCGAGGAAGCTATTATTGTGTTTATGACAGAAGCTGGAAATAAATGTCAGTGCAAGGAGTGAGCTGATCCTCCCCGGTATTTCTGTATTACTGAGGGTAAGAGAAGTCGAGTTGGGATCACTTTTGCAAGAGAAAGGCAAGACTGGGTTTTGGTAGCAGTGAAAGTGACCAGGTTTACTCACCCCCACTCAAGGATTATATGGAAATTAGTATTTGGTTGCAGAGGATCTTGAAGCTCGGTTTGTCGAATGAGTAGGACAAATAAAGTGTACTATCGTCAGCAAAAAAAAGCTGTGGAAAGAATTAATGATGGAGAATAGGACATTTATATATGTAAGGGAGAGGGTGGATAGGATGATTGAACTGAGGTACTCCTGCATTGGTGATGAAGCTTGAAGAGGGGAAGTCATTAATTCTGACACGTTATTACTATTAAGACTATTTTAGTAATTTGTCATTAGATGCGATTTGATAAATGGAAGCTAAAAAGAAAAGCGAATCGTAACACTGAATTTTTCGCTAACAGTAACGCCCGTTAACGTTACGACGAACCTTACTTTCTCGAAGTCGTAATTAATTCAAATCACTTCATCTTAAATTCAAGCTTATATAAGAATCAATGATCAGCATTACTACTTGAAAAATGAAATGAAAAATGAAAAATTATTTGAATTTTTCTCGTACCCACTAAACTACCTCATACTCGATTCTTACCATACGAGAGAAACATTTAAGAACCTCAGCTCAAGGTGAATTAGCTGATCACATCCGGGAATGGCAGAGTGTTTCTTAGAAGAATTTCAAATTCATCATCCCACGAGAGAGAGAGAGAACACACACAGTCTGCAGATTAGCGAGAGTAAAGTCATACTGTTAACGGCTTTACTTCGCTTGACAAGTGCATTCATTTATTTATCACGAGGAAGGTTATGGATACGATTAAAGGAAACAGTCGGAGAAAAGTAACAGAACTGCACTATTTCTTTTTTTTTTTTTTTTTTTTTTAAATCTTTCTAGAACTAGGCGAGAAATGTTGACGTTCCATTCAGAATACAGAGGAAGTAAAGATAATAGAGAATAATATAAATAATTGTAGAAGACAAAAATGACTACAAAATACATAAAAACTTTATAATATATTTATTCTGGTAAACTGTGGCAATCAACATTAATGTCCACTATTTGGATGAAGTTCAAATTAGGCCATTATTTCATTAATATAAATAAACAAATAAAATTCTGGAAATCGAAAGTCAACCATTTTTGAACCTTAGCAATCAACGATAATTCGGCACACAGCTATGATTTACAATTCATCGGAGAGGGAGAGAGAAAAGTCAGAAAACAGCTGCCATCTCATGGTTCTAAACCCTCTTGTTCTCGGAATAGTTCTACCGTTGATTTCTTTCTGAGATGTTGGGTTTAAAAACCGATTTTCTGCGAGAGGAAAAAAAGTCCTTTCATTGCCACTGATCGACTAAATTCAGGAAGGCCGAAAAATAAAGAAAAAGTCTCGAAAAAGTTCCTCTGGTCTGTGTCCAGAATCGAATCTATAACAGCATTGTGCTACCAGAAACGTTGCACAAGATCCCAATATTTCATGTTGCAGTCAAATCTCACACAAGTTGTATAAAATGAAAAACATTCATTGCTTGCCATAACAGTCATATCCACGTTTATCCTTTTTGATAATTCTTGATACAAATCTATTAACTTATCTACATTGTCATCTTCTTTTTGCGATTGTTACTCATCATAAATAAAAGGTCTAAAAACGTCCAAAAAATTCTCTCAGCTCATTCAAATGGAAGTATTGCAAGGTCACTATTTAATTACAACTTGTAATGCTGTGTTGAAAATAAATAAATAATGAAATAATTTAATCTAGTTCTTTCTCCTTAACCTCTTACCAACACACGCGGCACTGATGTATAGGTTTGTAAACTTTCCATGCGGAATTCTATATATATATATATATATATATATATATATATATATATGGGGGAGGTCCTCAAAAGAACGAAACTGTAGAAAAAGAAGGTTCCATTGACATTCATCTGCTTAGAAGATAAAATACGTGGGTTTAAAATGGATAAATATTTCATAATTTTTTATCAATAGGTAGAATATGTACTATAGAAATGGAACCGAAGAAATGGTGAATGATGCATGAATTGCAGGTCAATGTATACCTAACCATTCTCATTCTGAACACTGATTTCAATGTAGCCATAGAATTTCCTTTCTCCGTCATAACATAAGCTTGATTTCAGATATCATTTCACTCACTGACCAAATCAACACCATCGGTACCGGGTCTTTGAAACTGTTTTTCAGTTCTTCCACAAGCGACTTCGGATAAACACCGTGATAGTGTTGTAGAGGGAATTCAAAAGAAGATAACCACGGCCTTCTTTTCCAAAGGTCGTAAACATTTCTTCACGAGTACATATAACGTGGCCGATTCCTTATATACACTGAGCAGTGTTTGAAGTATGTGGGTTCGGAAGTGGTGATCTCTAAGAGGTGTGTGGAGTATGACCCATGTTTATACAAGGCATGAAGAATCTTTTATGACAGACGAAAAGAAAGAAAGAAAGAGAGAGAGAGAGAGAGAGACGTAATCTAAAAATAAAAGTTATAAAAACAGAAATACAAGATCACAAAAAGTACAGATAGAAGTAAATATTTCTAAATTCTCTTATCTATAAAAATATATAAATATCCCTACTATCTTGAGGTAACTAAGTCTAATCAGATAATGATAGTGAAACCATATGCGTTTTATTTATGAAAACACAAAGCTTTTATGAGCATTTTTCATTACGATAGTTGTTGCATGGCTTCTTGCAAAATTATTCCTGAGTACTCAAAGTGAAATGGCTTAAATGGACAAAGTAGTGTATGCTGGAAGGAACCGTTGTTGGGATCATTATAAAAAAAATCGATGGCTAAAATGCTTCAAATTGTAGCCTTAGATGAGCCTTTCCGAACATATTTACAAATCTATGTAATCTTCCTTACGATCGCAATAATAATGAAAGGTCTTTATAAGTGGAAATGGCATCAGTGTGTTAGTAATTCCCGTTATGACCACGATGATGGAGTTTCCCTGAACTGTGATCTGCCAGACTTTTATTGATTGAGAAATCTCCGTGTCTGCAAATTCTTCCGCGCTCAACTGTCTGTAGTTAGTTAACCTTTTTTTCTTCTATACAAAGTGTGATGTCGCAGGCCATTCACCTTGTGTCGTGTGTGTGTTGCTCGCAAAAAACTTTCTGCTGTTACCAAATGCAAAAACTAACTTTCCACATAATTGTCTTCCGCGAATTCAAACCATTCAAGATTGCCGAGTAGAATATATATTCTTGGATTTTCTGCGAAGTGATTTTTTTTTTATTTTACAAGAGTGGTGAGGCTGTTATGCGTTACAACAGAGATATCAAAACGTAGAAGACGAGGACGTACTTGGAGGAAGTACGAATATTTCTCTGAATTAACAATAAAAGTTCATTGTGTAGAATATTCCAGGTAACCTGTTTTGTTGATGCTGCTGCTGCTTACTGTTTGTTTTATTCTTCCAGATGCGCTCTCTCTGAATTCCAATTCTGTACTGAGATACAGTACAAAAAGATATCGAGTTCTGCACGATGTAAACCAACGGACAAATTAATACAGAATTACACGGAATGATAGAATAACGATGCCATCACATCGTAAAAGCAATTATTTTACCAGGTTCTCGAACAGCTTCAACAAAAGCAGTCGCTGCTTCTTACTTCAGTGAAATTGTGCCTATTATTCATAATTCTCTGGTCGTGTTATGCCTCATTTAGCGACCATGACAACCTTAATTGGCTTTACGACTTAATGACTCGGAACTCTTTAAATATCGTACAGTGATATCTCCTAACCTTCTTAGAATTATTTTCTTGAGCAATATACCTTTGAAAAAGCAGTCGTGGTCCAATTAGCTACTTATAATATAGCTAGAAGACTGCTTAACTGAAACACGGTAAGCTTATTATTTCAGATGTTTTGATCTAATCACGGAACTTCTATTTCGTCTGACAGCAGCGGTTCAAAAGCAGTTTATTGAACCAATTACAGCAGTATACGCTGGAACATCTAGTTAAAAAGCATTCGTCTACAAAGCAATTTTCGAAAATTAACCAAGAACATAATTTATCTTTTTCTCTTTGCTCTCTTTCTCTGAAAGAAAAAAAAAAAGGGGGGGGGTAACCTATTTAAGTATTAACAGAGAATTGCCAGAAAAAGGAATTAGGTTTACGTATAAAAAAATACTTAAGACTTTCAGCTTTTTTTTTTTTTTTTTTGTATATACTAGAGGGACTGTAATCTCCGAGAGGAACTGTCCCCTCCTGCCAAATTAATCACTTTTTTTAGTGTTTGAGGAAAACAGAACTCCCAGTGTACATCAAGTACCATCAGTTACAGGATCTATGATAATTAGTTGAATGCACGCTGGTTCCAAAATTTAAGGAACAAAGATAAGGTTTCTAGCATTTTAAATGCAAATATTTTCCAACTTGACAATGCCGTGAAACATGGTGGACGGCTAAGAACTTCTCAAGAAAATGCTGAAGGTGTCTGAGCCATTTTCAGAAGCTCTGTTATAATAATTAACCATTATATCACAATATAAAATCACTATTATAATAATACTGTGTTAAAAAAAACGGGAGTGTAGATGGATTCATTGATATATAAAAATATCCACGTTTATCATGGTGGATGCTATTGAATTACAAGGTAAGAGTGCCCTAACCGTTGTGCCTCAACTTCAAATCATTCTTTGCATACTGCTAATCAGCGAATTTTTAGGTCTAAGTTCTGATAAATTCAGGATTTATTAGGTCTTCTTGAACTAAAAAATTCACTCTTGCAACATAGACTTTAGGAGTAAGTGGATATTGGAAACAACACCGAAAAACATACAGAGAACGAGGGAAAAAAAAAAAAAAAAGGAGAAGAAGAAACACATAGTGTAGAATTTAAAATGTTTATACGCATTCCGCCAGCGCCAGGATAGAACGAATATTGTTGACAGTGTGTGTGTGTAAGCCAGTTGTTTCGCAATTGGAAAGCCCATATATAAAGATTCCTCGTGCTATGACCAGAACTGAACTCGGTCTTTCCTAATCAAAGGGTGCATTTTCTTTCGTTCTTCCACGTGCGCTGTAAGCAGCTGGGCTAATCCAGCTGCTTACAGTTGTTTCGATGGTTTTTATATCGAAATCTATGAGCTACTCAAAAGCAATCCATCAACTTAACACGTGAACAGCATATCGAAAGAGGCGAAAGTGACATCTAGAGATACTTCATGTAGTGCATCTAACTTTTCAGCAAGGCGTTCTTCTCTTAAAAATAGTGCAAAAATATTTATAGCGGTAAGAATAAATCTGTCGGAAAGACCAAGATTAATGAGATTGCCTACTGTTTGGGAAATGCGCTAGCAAATGGACGAGCCGCAAAAAATGGCTGTAGCCAAGGACTTTTAAGGAGGTTCTGATGTGCCCATTTCGAGAAACCAACCACTAGTTGTAAATGTTTCTTGGGTTGAATTATCTTAAAAAATGTCCCATTTGTTTTCTTTGACTTATTAGGCTCATTTCATCTTTATAGGGAAGAAATATCCTGTCACTTTCGTGTCATATAGATCTAACTCGCCTTCATCAGAAAATCTCTTAAAGGTTACCTCGTAGCCTAAAGACCTAGGTCTTTACAGCCAAAGGGTGACGTCGCAGTACTATGGATGTGCTTTTAAACAAATATATCGAATTAAACTAGTATTTTGGTAAAAAACTTTTAGAGATTTCCCAGAGCAATAGACATAACTTGTATTAGATGGGGCGTGATGCGAAAATTATTATCTGGTCAAACTATGTATGTGGGAATTGTTTCTATCGTTGCTGGGGGGGGCCCCCGGTTCGGCAGTTACTGCGCAGTGAAGGGGTTAATATTATTGTAATTATAAAATTTATTTTGAATCGTACAATTATAATGAAGCAAAGATATTCCTTACTTAAAAAAAATTAAAATGTTAGTTTTTTTGTTCTTCATATTCTTGTGAGTTGACCTTGTTAAGTACGTAGAACCGGGGGGGGGGGGGATGTTAAATTAAATAATTTCTGAACTGCTTGGAATCGAAGTTAATATAAATGGCAATGGGGTTTTTTTTTTTTAATTATCGGCTTATTTCTTAAATGCCGATTTAAAATGATAGACGAGGTTTTTGTACTGATTGCGAAAGCTATGCTCATTTGAAATTATATGTTCATTTCAATGTATGGTGGCGCCTCATCCATAGTAATAAATCGACGCACAAAATCATTTTTATTCTTGTTAAAAGGCTCCAATCATTGTCATCGATATTCCAGTTGTCTAATCGTGTCTTGGAATATCCCAAGCTAGGTAACATGGAGAAGAGAAAGAACGATAAATGGTTTAAATAATCTAGCTGCTTACAGTTGGTGAAGATTTTAGCCATTCTAAGAACAGCTGGTCACAATCAGTTTCATTTTGGTTCCCGAGTTTGACCTTATATGTCATGAATCTCTGGATGGCGGAATATCACCTTTTCTCGCACACAAAAGTATAATACTTACCAGATTTTATCAGATCTGGTAAGTATAAATTCCTTAAGTAAGTATAAGATCCACGTGTTCGAGATTT
The DNA here is from genome assembly GCF_054136105.1 of Typopeltis vanoorti. Taxonomy (NCBI): domain Eukaryota; kingdom Metazoa; phylum Arthropoda; class Arachnida; order Uropygi; family Thelyphonidae; genus Typopeltis; species Typopeltis vanoorti. The sequence goes on from NC_143561.1 coordinate 66,546,011, forward strand.
TTGATAAATGAAGACCAGGCTTAATGCAAGATAATTCCTTGGTTTTTACTACAATGGGCGCGAAGTTTAGGGGATTTCTTGAATTTGGAAGGCTAGACCAAATTTTTTTTTTTTTTTTTTTCTTTCCACCATTTATGTGTCTTGACATATCGATTTCTCCAGATAGGAGATTACAGTCGATGTAAAAATCTTGATTATCTTGCGGAGAGGGACGAAGGGGAATGTTGTTCCTCTGTAGTCCTGTTTTTCAATGTGGTCTTTATACTGGAAATTATCTGGTAAATAAATTTATTTTTCCTCCTGTCTCGGCACTGACGTCAGCACATCAAAATTGGAGAATTTTGAGACCTTTGCGCCACAGAAGAATGAAATTTTCAAGTGGAAAGATCTATACTTAAGTACGTTTTTTACTTCACAGAATAGTCGACACCATAAAAGAACCTACTGAGGCTCAGATCTGTCTCTAATGACAGTCTGAATCGGTAGTCAAAAGTCAAAAACATTTGTAACTACGTTCACAGAATATACAGGAGTGTCCACATATTTTTGTTAACTACTGTATATAAATATCATATCCTTTGTTAGATTGTGGAATAATCTTCCAGTTCCTCCTGGCCTTATAGAATATTTTTCAGATTTATTTTCTCCTACAAAGAGGGCACAGATGGCGCTGTGAAATGAAGTTGTGTGTGCGTGTCGTATCAACAGACGCACAAGTTTCAGTTTCAAAGCCTCTACCCAAACAGTTGCCTTTAAGTGATCAGGGCCATAAAAAAAAAAGTGAGGGGAGGAGAAGAAAAAAAATCAAGTCCAACAATATTATCGTAGATCGACAGAATGAGGGCAGTGCTGTCGGCGCGTGACTCGTCCTCCCGCCCTTCTCTTCCCTCCCCAGCAAGCGGATGAGTCACAAGGGGGCTGGAACGTCCAGGGCATTACTACAGAACGTTCTTTGTAAGACTGCGAAAGCTAGCAAATCCCATAGAGGAAGCTTAAAAGAGCGCGAGCACTGATGTAGGATTAGACCAGGGTTCTTGATTAGCTGACAGAAAGAAATTAAGGGACTGTTCGTGATCATGGCCAACTGACCAACTTGTGAACTGCCGTCTTGAAGTTGTTCCTTAAAGTAACCTTTACATAGGTAAGTGTAGATGTGTTTTATTTCTTATCCGGCAATAACGGTGGTTAATAATAACTGTAGAAGCAGCGGATACGTTGACTTTGTGGTGCTTATCTTCGGAAGCATCACTTCCTCGTGACAAGAAGTGGTTAATTTGGTTCAACATCCCACATTTGACCTCTATCTGGTGTCACATCACGAATCGTACTTAAACGATATTAATGGCAAATGCTATTAGTGTTTCAGCCTATCTCTTATTTAACAACCTGATCAACAATGGGATAGTCAGAGTGTTATGACGTTCTCCAGTTAGAGGAAGTCAGGTCTATATCACGCATGACTCTTTTCTATTATTGTAGATTTCATCAATTTTTTATAGTAAGTTTCTTTTTTTCATAAAAATTAAATAAAATCATAGTGAAAGACACATGTACTCAGATTTCTTTAACTTCGGTTTTATGAGTGATATTGAAGTTAGGGACGACGTGATAGGTGAGACAATTGCATTGTGGCGCCACTTGTTCAAGGCGTCGACCTTTCTAGACAAGGGGACGTATTTTAGTATATATTTTGTTACCGGATATTTGCATCATCCGGGGGAAAAAAATGTCTAGCTATAGCCGTGATTGTCATTAATTTGGAATAGCATGCTAGCTGTCAATTAAAATAAGATATTGTTATTTTATTCCATTTATCAAAAACTCTAAACTAGATAACCTATTTCCAAAAATTGGAATTTCAGTTGCAATTGTAAACATAACTTATGAATTTTGGTTCCGGTACATATTAGGAATTCAGAGTACTTATAAAGTTGAAAAATGTTTGGAGTGACGCGAATGCTGATTTATTCTTAAGTAAGTTGTGCATTTTCGCCGTTGGTATTCGTGACGAAGTGACATGCCTCTAGTTGTCACCACTGAATCGCTTCCCATAGCTAACTTTAGCTCACATACGTTTGTCCTTGAGACGTAGGTTCCTACTGGTTTGTAGCCTTGTCGTCAAGAGCGTCACCACGTGCAATCGAAGCACCAAATGCTCTAAGATTACATAAGGACAGAAAGCGGGCTGACTGTTTCAATGCGCATAACAAAGAAATGCGTACTTAGAGAAAACATCACCCATGATGGGATGCGATAGTATGTATGTTCTCTACCCCTCCCCACCTTCTCCAGTGAGAAAAGGTTGGACCGAAGGACGAAGTGCCTCAGTGGAGTGTAGAACCATACAAGTTGGGGAATGCGATAAGTTAGTAAACATCAGTTATCTTTATCCTATAACTGGCAAAATGCCAGCCACTTCTAACAATGAAAATTTCTCACGAGAGGCTCTTAGCAACAATACGCCACGTGACACAGTTTGCTGTCTTTGAAATGTATCACATCAACTAAATGACGTTTTCAAACAACAGTGAAATGGATAACGGCTGCCAATAGCTACAAGTCGATTTCTACATAGATGCAAGTTTTGGGTAAAAAATATTTTTTTGATTTACTTAAATGTATTACTTAAGTGATTATTTAATTTATTAGCGAGTATTCAATTACTGCCTGAAAGTACACACAACTAAAAATAAATAAAAAGTATTGCCAGAGATGCTAATTACTACTTTCCGTTACCTGGCATGTCTTGAACACTCATTCTCTCTCCATTTAAAGTTGACGATTCTTCAAGCTCCATTAACAGCGTGTTTTTTTTTTTTTTTTTTTTTTTTTTTTTGTTTACGCAAACTCGGTGAACCATAATTATTAACAAGGTTTTAACTACTAACCTCATTTGGAACAGGTGAGATTACTAGACAGATAGAAAAAAAGATAGTGTGTGTGTGAGACGGGGATACATAAATCTAACTCATCGTTCAGTTACGTAGCAAAAACTTTCAACACAAACCAGCACGTGAATTACAGTTCTATTGGTTCAAACGCATTTAGCAATCTCCGTAAGTACCCATTACGAACATTACCAGAATGTGCCTTCTAGTGAATGCCATTATTTTAGTGTTTTCACGTAACATCAATGTTGTGACTGCAACGGATGGATGCACTTTCTTAACGAGGAGGATCAAAAAACGCGTCCATTATCATAAATTTCTACCGCATTTTTCGAAATGTTGCTCCGGAGGAAGTGAAGGGTACCTTGTAGCTAAATGAAGGTAAATGAATCTTTGACGTCTAAAGCTTCATTTGTCTAAATAAGATGGAAGAACGAAATGCATCATCAGTAAGCATGTAAATATCCTTGAATGACTGCTATTTCAATATTATGTTAACTATATTGGAGTCATTACAGTTCGGTTTCCCACGCGGCCCTTAAGTCACCCAATATATAACCATCATTTGTGTATTAATTCAATGATTCGTTCTTAGGCAAAACTTCTCGACAGATGGCGCTCATACCATTAGTTTCCGTTAGATGTATCAAAGCAGTTAGAATTAGGCGGAAAGACCTAGATTCGATTTCTGTCTAATATTCGATTTCTGGCGAATACAAGGACAACTAAGGATTTCTTTTTCATTTAAGTTTTCGTAGTTACTTAATGTAATGTAAATGTTGCTAAGATGAGATATTGATGGTACTATATCTGTTTATATTGTACTATATCTATTTGCATCAATCTAGACTGCCCAAAAATGCAATGTAAGAAGCCGTAATAGTAATCATACTATTACCACACGTATACGAGCGCGCGCACTCTCTTCAATGATATTCATTTGATTTTTTCAGTTTTTTTTCTTTCTTTCTATTATTAAATTGATTGCGTTTTTACGTTTCTGTTACCATGCAGGCATTTTTTACCCCCGAAACTGTTGACACTCGGGATTATAAATTCTACGAATCATAGTGCACGAGGACCTCTACTGTGTCCGAATTAATGCCATGAGCACAACAATCTGGCACCACAAAAGATGAATGTTTAAACCAGCTTTTCAGTATAGCACGTCGCAATGTCTCATTGTTTTCAGGATCACCAGTAAAAATTTCCAGTTGAATGTTTCCAGAAACATGGCTGACAGTTATTTGACATCAAATTAATGGTATCTTCATGAGACGAATGGGTTTGTGCAATAAGTGATTCTCCACCATTTTCTTTCTTCTTTTCAGTAGTTTATTTCTTCCAGTGACAGATTCTCCTCCCCTACTTTCTATTTTTTCCACCATCATTTCCGACTATCCACATTTCCTATCTTTTCCGCTCCATTTGAGAGCCCGTTCAATTGTTTTATTCATCCCCCACTTCCTTCTTAAGATGTGTTCTTCCCTGCTCATGTTTTAATCGGATTTCCCTCGCCTTTTCAACCCTTTTCCCCATCTGTTTCTTTATATTATCGATTTTTTGTTGTTTTCCTCTCTTGTATTTTACTATCTTCATTTCTGTGCGTCTGAATTGTCCCCCATTACCCCCTACAGAGAGTCATCCCAATAACCAAAATTTTCTACATATTAGATTTTATTTCTATAGCGTCCTCTTACTACACTCATACTATATTTATTCTCTATCAACACGTCACGCCTTTCTCCGTGTGCAATATACATCTCATCTATTTCGCTGCCTTTATCTCCCTTCTAGAACCATCCTTAGAATTCGTTATCTCCTAATTTCACGAGTATCTTTTCTTTTTTAATATATAATCTGAAGTAATTTATATATATGGAGTATTTCATTCTCCAGATTTTTACTGAGAACATGAAAGAAAAAAAAATGATTCAGTAAAATAATTCGTAATATACACTTGGATGCCGAAACCCTTTGTTATTCTTGTACTTTAGCCTGCTTGTCCTTTCCAATGCAGAGCATCAACCTTTTTCTTAATACCAGTTGACATCTCTAGGCATGTTATGGTACACCTACAGATGACTTAGAAAAACATAAGGCAAACAGAATGTTTACTAAGAACTGTTGTTGTCACCGACATTGCATTCTTATAATGAAAGCAACCTTGGAGAAAAACTTGAGCAAGCAGGAAGGTTATATGTTGCTGGAAAAAAAACTATCAGCTAGGGGGGGGGGGTAAGAAACAAACCAAACATAGACCTAAACCGACTAACTTATCACTGAAGATAAAAAAGGAAAAAAAAATTGGCAGCAATGTTGACTATCGCTGCTGTGATTAGACAAAACCACTTAACACGAGATCCCTCTTCTCTCCCCCCTCCCTTTCTCATATGAGTTAGCTTGTGCTTATTTACACTCTTAACTACTTCCTCTATTCATTCTTATTTTCTGAATTCTGAATTTTATTTTTATATAAAAAAAAAAAAAAATTTCAACATGTTCAAGAGAATAGCTAACTTATATAATGATTGTTTAGAGATTATGCTATATATATTAATTGTTGATAATCAACAATAAATACTGAATAATACTAAACATAAGAAAGATTCCGGTAATTGGACCACATGTTTATTACGATAAATAACACTAAAAAACAACCCGATAAGTTTCGTAAGTCGTATGACTTACATCTTCAGGGGGTCAAAGGTAACTAAAAGTTTAAACACACGAAATGAGAAATTACTCAAAATAGTCCATTCTATGCAGCTGTCTAACTGTTTTCATTAAATTGAATATCCGAATGTAGATTCAATGCAATGCTAAGTTTGAACAATGTTGGATGCTGTAACGTTGGGTCGTTCACGTTCACATTGTCCGAGGTCTGACTTGGGTTTATTTTTTATCAATGCTAACCAAACTTGGTGTAGAATTAGGCCCTGGTTTTTGTTGCATTGCGTTGGAATTCTAAGCATGTTTGTAGCTTCTTTAAATTTCCTTATGAAACAATTTTTTTTTCAATATAAGACATGTTTGTTTTTTGCCATTTTGTCTGTAACATTCACGCTTCCATACATCAAGAATGTTACAGACAAAATGGCCAAATTACTAAACAAGCATAACATCAAAGTGGCTTTTCTTCCGTTGGAAAAATTTCAAGATCTCTACATCCCCCAAAACCTCCGCATCATCCTTTAAAAAAAACCAGGTGTATATAATATTCATTGTTCCTGTGGCATCTGCTATGTAGGCTAGACAAGAAGATCACGGGTAATTCGCATGAACGAACACCAAAAAGACGTGCAAAAAAGAAGAGAACACAAATCAGGCTTAGCATACCATACAACTTCCATCGGCCATAATGTACTCTGGAAAAAAACAAACATGTCATACATTGAAAAAAATTGTTTCATAAGGAAATTTAAAGAAGCTACAAAACATACTTAGAATTCCAACGCAATGCAACAAAAACCAGGGCCTAATTCTACACCAAGTTTGGTCAGCATTGATAAAAAATATACCCAAGTCAGACCCCGGACAACGTGAACGTGAACAACACAACGTGACAGCATCCAGCATTGTTCAAACTTAGCATTGCATTGAATCTACATTCGGATATTCAATTTAATGAACAGTTAGACAACTGCATAGAATGAACTATTTTGAGTAATTTCTCATTTCGTGTGTTTAAACTTTTAGTTACCTTTGACCCCTGAAGATGTAAGTCATACGACTTACGAAACTTGTCGGGTTTGTTTTTTATTGTTATTTATCGTAATAAACATGTGGTCCAATTACCGAAATCTTTCTTGTGTTTAGTATTATTCAATATTGTAATTTAGTATTTATTGTTGATTATTAATAATTAATATAATCTCTTAACAATCATTAACTTATTTTTAGTTAAAATGTTACTACAAATTAACGTGGACACTGTGTAACAAATCCCCTATGCTTCCATAGTGCTAGATCAGTAGAAGAAATATCATTACAGGTTTAATTTTAAAGAAATCCTTTCTATGCTTTTTTCTCTCTCTCAGCCTGTTCTCAATTGATCTTTAGTGAGGTAAATAGGGTTTTTCTCTTCCTGAAACTCGCAGTTATCGGACGAGAACTTTCCGGAGGACAATAATACTACTTAGGATTTAGGAATATGCGATGGAGGAAGTTTATATCCCCCCCCCCCCCAAAAAAAAAGTCTTAAAATTGCTGGTAGCACTGAACTTAACGACTGGCTCTGGGAATCAACTAGGAATAGAGATCAGATTGGCTGCCTGCCGATTTTCAAAAATTTATTAAGACTAAAGGAGTTTCACTTCTTCCCATCGAATAAAAATTTAGATGTTTGAAAAAAAAAATTAAAAAGTGCCCATCTCAATCGGTATAAACGATGCTCTTTTAAAAGGTTGATCGGAAAGGCCTAGATACGAATTCTGTGCAGGACTCAAGGCATAGCTTAGTGGTTCGACTAAGGGTAGTTAAACCTTTCTATGTAGATGGGAAAAGACTGTCATCTCAAAGCACACTGATTAGATTTACATGAAGCCAAGCTACTTAAATAGTACAGACTATTGAGTTTTACACGTTAAAGGGAAAATTATGGGATGAAAAAAAATTAACAACGAATAACCTTAATAACATCCATAATGAAAACGTGTTTCACTGTTAATTTACAGTACTCATTCATCATCTAGCCAATTACCACTAGACACCTGTCATTCAAATTTTACAATAATTAATAATTAAAATGTCAGGCTATTCATCAGTATGCTAATTATTGCACTGACTTGGACCCAAATTTTTCCCCAACACCTCACCTTTCTGTTACTTCTCTTTTTCCATCCTTCAGAATATCTTGTGTATATTTACTGAGCAGTGTTTTCACATTCCTCCTGGCCCAACTTTTTTTATAATCTCTCTCGTTCTTTCGGTAGCGTTGTCATCTTTTTAACTTTTTTAAAAGTGCTTTGCTACTGTTTCAATTTCTTCTTCTTTTTTTTTTTTTTTCAAATTTATTTCCATTCTTCTTTAGTTTTCCGGAAGTATCCATTCCACTACTGAATCCAAAATTGAGAGGATTTATAAACTTCCAGGAGGGGAAAAAAATTATAGCAAATACTCATAGAAAATACGCGGACTTCGAGAATAGAAAATAATCCACTTATCGATATTATTCGATCCAACTATTACTGGTTCAACAAATTCGCGATCCATAAAATTGAATAGATCTTTAAAGGAATCTGCAGTATAAGTTTGAACCATATCTAAACAGTTGTAATATAAGATCTGAAGTACTAAAACTTATACGCATATTCTTCAAAGGCATGCCGAACATGCGGTGAGTACCCAGAACTTCCTCCTTTAGAGGATACAGTAGTCAAGAGGTTCCGCAAGTCTGCTGCTAGTTGGTACTTAGGATGGAAATTAGTGCAACCCTGTTAGGTTTTTTTTTTCAGTCAACTGGAACATAATTCTGTTGCTGGCTACTTTAGCAGGTGTGATGTTAGAAGAGAATACAAGTAATATGATACAGATGGGAAAAACTGTCGAGGTCAATGTCATGGCAAGAGACTGGGTTCATTCTCTGTATGAGCTACGTGTTAATGTTTATTTGATGTCCTTACTCTAACTACTCACCAAAATCAACCGTGGAAAGAAAAAAAGAAATAATTATAGCTCCGGTTAAAAAACTCTTTTAAAATCATAATAGCAAAATAAAAAAAAATCCTACCAAAAATATAAAATACACAAATAATCATAGTCCCAAAAATCATTTTCATATCCATTTCCTAGTATGACTGATTCAAGTATTAGCTACTACACTGCACATCTAGTCTAGTTCATGCACACTCTTTTATGACTTCTTCCACCACAAACGTGACACTGTTGACAATACACATATCCTATATTGTCAACGCGATTTCAGTATTTTAATTCAATATATTACGGGAGGACAAATGCTGTCCAATTTAAACGTTCTACATTCAACTTTATACCGTGCGATGTGCATTCTTTCTTGTCTATTCTCATTTCTGGCGATTGTATTTTGTGTTTTTTGTGTAACCATTACAGTCATAGCAGTAAATCGCAACTCTCTCTTTCTATAACAACGTTACATCGCATTGGATGCTACTTTTATTATCTATCCATCAGTCCACGAAGTGTGTGTGTGTGTGGGGGGGGAAAGAATGGTCACTACTTCTTTATCATCTTTCGGTATACTGTGCTGTATGTGAGTGAGTTGCCTAATGAACGGCTTGCGTTTTTCAGCCAGGCAAAAAGTTACCTTCATGCAAGGATTGTTATGGGTTCGTACAGATGTCAGTATTTGGGGAAGTAGCTGAAACGCAGCAGGAATTTTTATTTAAAACCATAATCCCAGACTATGAGTGTTAGAATTGCGTTCAGCATTGCAGTTTTTAATACATGCGTATTGTAAGAAGTTCGCTCGGCTTGCCAAAACTTGGTGTCAACGGCTGCTATCAGTCTTGAAATTTTCTCATTAAAAAAACATTTTAGCACATTTATCCATCACTTATCTACGAATGTGTTTTAGAATTTTTATTATTTCGGATAATTAGTTGAGCGTTTGGCAAAAGACGAAGTATTTTATTTCATGAACACTTTTGACGTTGTGAATTGTAAACTATTTCGATTTTTAACTCCGTGCTAAACTGTAATTTTTAATTTACAATACAGCACATAGACATACATTATAATTCGAAGTAGCTATATATTATTCGAATGATAGCACAAATGAATTACGACGAAATATCACGTGAATTGAATGGATATTAATATTCATTGAATATTTAGGGAAAAGGTTAGCCATTTGATATTCAATGCCAACATAAGTTCGACAGCAAAGTGCCTTACCAGAAAAAAGCCCAGTCTGCTCAAGAGTAGATGAATTCAGCGAGATGCATTCAAAGAGAAGTACTGTACTGTTGAATGTAAATGACTACTTTGCCTGATATCTCAGTTTATGTGTAACTATCGTCCAAATTACATTATCCGCAGACTTATTTCGAAGACTATCACTATCAGCGTTCTTTCCATTTATGCGTCAGTCTTAGGAGAATAAAGTATTCCTCATCCTTAGGCGAGTATTTTTTTTTTTTTCTACGAAGAACTATCTAATCCACTATAGCATCTCCTGATAAATAATACCCAGCTCCACGTTTCTTGCTAACATGCTGAACGAGAGACAGGGTAGGATCTGAATTAAGGGATGTCTCTTGTTATCAACAGATGCTCACCAACAACAGTCATCACTGACGCATTTTATCTCTTCTATCCTCTTCGCATTTGCCAGCTTCCATGGCTACTTTATCTGAAAGAAGATGATGGACCGTTGGTGTTACATTCTGCCTCTCGGGTACCATCGAAGGAAATAGAGAGCTGTCAATATAACCATCATTCTTTTATTAAGGCAGACAGAAGCACCTGCTTCGGAGTTCTGCGATAAATAAATATATATATTTGAATTTTCAAATTCTATGGAAAAAAACTTAGATTTTCCCAGCTTCTGTGTATTATTAATAAATTGCAGAATAATAAAAATGCATGCTTCCCATTAATTTTTAACAAGATAAGTTGCCTCTCTCAATAATAATAAGGGTGGCTGTAATCAGTCAGTATGTGAATACTGATTGATTACCAGCAATCAGCTGTCGATATGCAAATGATTTTATTAATTATGTTATTAGTGAGTACAAGCGTTTAAATTATTTCTCGGATTTCTTAAAACTACTTATATGCAAAAATTAATACACACGATTATTATAGCCGATAAAAATATAAGTTTTCCATACTTTCGAACATGTGAGGACCACTTGTACTCATCGAGGGACCAAATGAGAAGCTTCATGAACCCACTTTCCCCCCCACCCCCCCACAGCCAAACGACACATGTGCCACATTAATCCTTCTCAATTTTGACGACGTATACAACGCTATTTTTTTTTTTTAAATAACAAAAGATAAGCTGCAAATAAAGCGAAGAATAACATAAACGATTCGATTTGTCATATTTATTACGAACTGTTCAAAGAAACATGAAATTTACAATAAAATGATACCAGAAATGTTAAAAATTTATGATACTCAATGTTAAAAAAAAATTGCAAATTTCTAGTAATGATAAATCATACCTATTTCAAACCATATATTCGCCTATATTAATTCTTAAATCTATATTTAAAAGCAATTTAATTTAAATCTTCTTACATATATATATTTTTTTCAAATTAATTTCCAAAAATTCCGTCACTATTTATGAATTCGTAATTATCAGTGAATTGGCGAAAAAAAGAAAAGAAAGAAAGAAAACCTTTTTAAGTTGCTATATATTGGTTGGCTTGCTTCCTTGCAAAGGGGTACACTCCAATGCACTCATCTTTCTCATCAACTAACTCAGCTTGACGATTGCTTGTCTCTACATCTTCTGGTGGGAAATCTTTTTTTTTTTTTTTTTTTTTTTTAATTTCCAGGTCTATTTTTGAAACAATGGAAAATGGAGAAAAATAGCCTCAGAATTATAGAATATCTATTTTATTAAGGTATGTTTTAAGTTGGAAAATTCATAGAACCAGAAACTAAAACTGAAATTAAATAAGACCAGATCTGACTTATGATTATGTTTAATCATTATTCAGGAATATGACCATACACACACTGACACAACATGAATTATGATTAATATTGTGTTGGATCAACTTTGGAAGAGAGTGAATGCCTCACAGAACATCCCAGAGCTATTCGATTGCCATAAATTCGGTGGCAATTCTTCACAGCGTGGGGCCAGTGGCAAGGCATATTATCATTCGGGATGCCACCGTCTAGGATACAATATGGCAAGGTGCGTGATTTGCTATGAGCTTCGGTAGGACACACACACCATCATACGTTAGTCATTTCGCAGTAAGGATCCTAATTCTGATCAGCAAAACATATCCGTAATGTGATGCTATCTTCATTAGCTAAGATGGTGAAACAATTAACAAAGAGGTTCTCGGATTAAAATGTGCATAGTCCATAGCAGACCACGTACCTTGATATTGTATCCTAGAGCTAGTGTCCAACCAGACCGGCATGCTGTTAAAACGTGATGATGAATAGTTGATATCATGATACAATACAGAGTACCAAAATAGTATTTCAGGTCACATTGCGCTGACTTCTTATCCATAAGGTTGAGCGCCGAAGTGCCTTTTCTTACCCAGGATGCTGCTCATCGTGATCCGATATATTGTACTATTTCTTCATTCCCTGTATTGTATCAGATTAACATCAACTGTGCTATCAATTAAATGGTGCCTCTCTCTCCTCTTCGCTCACCATAAGCCACTTTCTATGCACCTATAGTTTCCTGTATTAGTCAGTATTGGCTACTTGCAGCCATTTTTGTATACTTTAACCACTATGCTATGACCATCCAACAAGGTGCTATATCCGAGAGGAGATTTTTTTTATTTATGGGGCAAAGCCATCAAAGGGCATACTGCGAAAGAACACAGGTCACAGCAGTACATATGGTAATTGGTTAGTAGGACAATCATACAACCATGCCCTTGATGGAATTCGAACTTGCAGCCTCTTGGCTGGATCCGAGATGAGATACCCGAATTTCATGACATTCGTTATCTTTTAACACAATTTCTATCGTTACCTGCAATTCTAACATTCTGCTGTTAACTGACACAAAATGACACTATGGTAATAATATGGCACCCTTCATCGAATATGGAAGCCGTATAAGTATACACGAAAATCAAAATCGTTAACTATATTAAGAATATTTACGTTTAAGCTGTTCTGCTAGGAATGAATTTTATTCTAATTGTTCAGTGGTTTGTTGCTGTATCATCATATGCATCTCGTAGCGTGGATCTGATAATTACTGCCTGATACTTTGCCAGAGTATAAAATTCAGACAGATATTGTCTTGTCTCCATTTCTCATATGCCGAATTGCCTCTCAGCCTCTCTCCAAACATATTTAGAGAGAAGCTGAGTACCGCTTAGTCTCTTAAATTCTATATCTTCGCAGTGTTGGTTCGTCTTTTGTTTTTACGAACAACTCATTTTCTTATTGGTATCTTGCAAGAGAATAATATGTAGTTGGGTTCAGTGAGTGGAAGAGAGTTGTTGCTTAGCAACAAGGGTGGTATTTAGTTCTAATTTTAACATTACAGAGGCACCAATTTGTGAGTATAATAAAAGGTAGGTTTGTGTTCCTTCTGTCTTCGTGCTGATGTGGGGAAGGGACAGCTCTTTTAGAAAGCTTAATATGTATCCTATGCCTAAAAGAGCTGTCCCCTCCCCCACATGTTGAAGAGTAATCGTTCACAGAACGCTTGCCTTAATTCTTTTGTAAGCTTTTCACCTAAGGGATCTTTCTGCTCTTGATGGTATGGTGCGTATAATACCTAAAGCTGAACTTGAAATTATAATCTTATTAACTTGAAACCAATAAATCCAATTAAATTGGAGCTAAATCCAGACCTATAGGCTGGATGTGATATGAGCCTATAGGTCTGGATTTAGCTCCAATTTAATTGGATTTATTTGGTATTCTGAAGAATCATCTTTTTGGATATCACTAATTGATGAGGATTTTTAAAAAATATGGACTTAAAAAGTCATTACCATGCAATTTTCTAAAATTGGATTCAGAAGACTACATCTAGAATCAAGATGGTACAAGGGGAATACATCGAAGAAGACAGTTCAGGTAATTAGTATCTTCTGATATGTGCATATCTACGAGCTTCCATAGACCTTGGTTCGAATTCCATCCATGACCGAGAAACCTTTATCGCAGATTTTCAATCCAAGGAGAATTAACCAGTGCCATGCGGAGGTGGGAGTATTCCTTTTTTCAAAGGTGATACTAGGGTATCACCTTTGAAACTCGGGTTTTTCGTCCCTCAAAACAGGCAACTGCTCCCATGAACAGATCTATAGACATAGGATACTATTGGATATGAAAAACAACAGGAAATCACTTTATTCTATAATTCCCTAGTATAAGAACAATGCTACTTCACTAAAAATCTTAACACACAGTTAAGATTAGGTTTATAGGAAGCCATGCTATATTATTAGGCCATAACATATTAGACCTAATACATAAATAAACTTGATGTAAATAAGTCTGTAGGACTTGATGCTATTTCACTACGTGTTTTGTGGGAATGTTCTGGAGAATTAGCAACAGCTTTTAGATATCTTTTAACTTCCGAGGGAGTGGAAAGAGGGTAAAATTGTTCCAATTCATAAGAGAGGTGATAAGAATAGGGTTTTGAATTATAGGTATGGAGTTGTGGTTAACATGATAGAGGAGGAGCGATATCCCAGAAGAGGAAAGTTACTAGTGGTGTTCCCCAAGGGTCTGTTTTGGGTCGATTGCTGTTTAATAATTGATATGTAAATGATATTGGGAGAGGTCTGAATGGTGATATGCAGTTTTTTGCAGATGATGCAAAGTTGAAGAAAGCTATAAGAGTAGAGCGGATGCGGTGGCTTTTCAAGAGAAGTTGAATACACACTGGCTGAATAGGTAAATGATTGGGGATGTCAATTCAATGTTGCAAATTGTAAGGTTTTGAAATTTGGGAAGCAGAGATGGGATGTAGGTACACAATCGGTGGAAATATCTTGGAACAGGTAGAGAAGATGAGAGATCTGGGAGTGATTGTGGACAAAGACCTAAAATTTCGGGGACATGTCGATAAAATTGCGAAGACAGCACAGCCGATAATAGGAATGATGCGGAGGGCACTGACTTGTAGAAGTAAGGATGGGTTCCTTGTATAAGGCTTTGATCAGACAACATTGGATTTGGTCACCTGGTTTTCAAAAAGATGAAGACGTATTGGAAAAAGGTCCAATACATGGTTTCTGATCTCTGGAATGTTGAGTATGAAGACAGATTGAGAAAATGCAATTTGCAGAAATTGGTGGATAGGATGAGGAGAGGGGATATGATCGTGACATAAGCTGTTAAGTTAAGACATAAGCAGATTAATGTCAGGGAGGTTTTGCATAGAATGGGTGAAGATAGGGAGAGAACTAGAGGTCATCTAGAAGCTGTATAAGGAGATTGCGAGCAAGGGAGTGAGGAGTATGTTTTTTGCATGGAGAGTGGCGAGTGATCGGAATGCACTGCTCAAGAGTATGGTAATCGCGGAGACAGTGAACATATTTAAGGCGTGGTATGATAAACTGTGTGCGTGTGTGTGTGTGTGTAACAGTGGGACTTCCCGCGATGAGTCTTTGGACTCCATGGAGATTTAATAATAATAAAAAACAATAGGGTGAAATGAGAATACAAACATATAGGTAACAATAGTTAATAATAATATATTACAAAATTTGTCAATTAGTTTGTTGAATTGCCTTGGATAATCAAGCAAAAATCGTGGTGTGTCCTTCAGGAAATGCGACATTTTGTAATAAGAAGTGAAAGATACGTAGATCTAGGGTAACGTTAGGCCACAATGAGGTCGAAGTATTGTCTTAACAATTTTAATTTCGGCATTAAGATTTTAACACCTTTTTAGTACTAACATTTTAAAAACCCTGAAAGAAAGAGAATCAAAGTTCTGATTTATTTCATGATATCAAAATATTACGCTATGTAAAAAAAAAAAAATTAAATAAAAAATAAAAATAAAATAAAATAAAATAAAATAAATGTATTTTTTTATTTTATTTTTTAATTTATAAAGTGAAAAGCAAATGAAGAAATTTCTGTTAGCAGTAAAAGGAAAAGATTCAGGCATGGAAAGCAAGAAATGGCTGAAGAGGCATCGTTTAAACGTTTTTCGAACACGTAGGCAACAGGTATTTAGTTAAAAAATGTTTTCTGATTGTAAAATGCATTATCATTCACTCTTTATTCTCTGAGAGGATTTCAAATCCAAAGATATTAGGCGCCCATGCCATTCAAAACAGCGATACAACGTATTTTTTAAAAAGGTGTATAGAAAAACAGTAACGGGGACATCCACAAAGCTATTAATGACTTCAACATTACAAAACCAAAATATGCAATGACACTCACGTAACATCTACAAGTTCCATGAGATACAGCAGGTCAGTTTTAACGTTTACAGGCACGCACTCAAGTACAATGTAGTTGTTACATAGCTGCAGATGTTTATACAAATAAAAGCAACACTTTCTAACTCCATTTATGTTTTGCACTCGCTTCGCTGAGAATATTTAAAATATTTTGTGATTTGGGTTTGTACTGTGTTTAAAATTAACCCTGAGGCAGTTGAGGTTACGAAGGTAGTGTATTACTGTATTAATTAATAAAAATTTATGATAAATTAATAAATAAAATAAAAGTCAATCAAATGAACATAGATTACAACGTAAGACATACATTTGTAGACTTATTTCCAAAATTCTCGCATTAACGTAGGATATTAAGTGAGGTTTACCACATTGAATGCCTTTAATGATATAAGCATCCAGTGCAGCTAAACTGAACATACTAATTAATTACATTATACTGTAAACGTCAAACTGTACGGTTTGACGTTTCCTCTTCCCATTGCCTTTAATGCAGGCTCCATTTTGAAAATTACGCCTCGATTTAAAAAAAAAATTAAAAAAATCTAATGCTATACATATTAAAAGAACTGTACTACTTCGGTTATTTATGTGCCAATCTGTTACTAGTAGCAACTCATCAGCTGATTGCTTGGGCAATGAGATGAAATGAACATCCAGAACTGCATTATTGTATTATTTCCAAAAAAGAAAACAAATAAATATTTCGTATTTTCAAGAAGAAACTTTAACGGCAACATTATACATCTCAAAGTTAAAGATAAATTTTTGTAGTATCTGCCAGTCACTCTTAATTATTTCTTATTGTCAGCTTTTGGGCTGTCCCGACTTCGTTACTATAGCTTTCCAGTACTATTAACTGTCAGCAGCGCCTAGTGAGGATTTTTTTTTTTTTAATCTTATCTTATTTACACTTCGTTACTCTCTTTTGCAGCAGATGTAAATGTTTTGAACACTCATCTCATACCATTTAAGTTATTAAAGGATGCGAAATATAGAAATAAAAATTAGAGGATGAGTATGTAGTTTTAAAATCGTAGAACAGACTATTAGCAACACAAAAATACAACAAAACAAAACTACCTCTCAACCAAGGTGATCCATGCACTGGAGGATCGCCTAATAAATGTACTCTTATCTATGGATTTCTTTTTATTATAGATTTCCATAGATATCCATAGATTTCTTATCTATGGATTTCTAAGTATATATGGATATACTTTTTTCGTGATGAGTTTTATATCGATATTTTAAATGATTAACATTAAAAATTCTTGAAAAATAAACAAATGCTTTGAAATGTCACAAAAATAAAACTGTCGCTTAAAACGAAAGTGGCTATATTATAATTTTTTTAATATGAATCCCACTCACAAACGGATATTAATTAGTCCATAGAACATTAGTATTAATATCGTTCAGCAGGCTAAGATTAGATAATCGTAAACCTTGCTGATTGAAATGGTTAGAAGCCCAATGCAACAATATAGAACAATACTATGGAGAGCATAAAACAAGGGAGGTATACAAAATGATCAGAACCATTAATAGAAAGTGGCAACCAAAACAGACCACAATTAAAGATGAAAAGGGCAAAGTATTGATGAATAAAGAAAAAATTGTACAGCGGTGGACAAGATACTGTAGTGAGTTATATGAAGAAAAACTAGATTCAGATAGCATTGGGAAACTCACTGAAGAATTGAAGCAGATATCACCACCAGGTAATGAGCATGATATGGACATTTTAAGAGGAGAGGTAGAAAAAGCAATAGGATGGCTAAAACACAACAAGAGTCCTGGTAACGATAACATTACTGGAGAAATGATTAAATATGGTGGTGAAAGTATGGTTACAGAAATGCACCAACTATGCAATATGGTATGGAAAGAAGGGAAAATGACAGAGTGGGTGAAATCAATATTAGTAACACTATACAAGAAAGGAAATAAGCTAGAATGTAAAAATTATAGAACAATTGCCTTGATAAGTCACCTTGGTAAAGTGATGATGATCATATTGACAGAAAGATTGAGAACACAATTGGAAGCATACCTTGCAGACGAGCAAGCAGGATTTAGGAAGGATAGAACTACAATTCAACAGATTTTGACAATGAGGTTAATAGCAGAGAAAGCTAGGAGAACAAACAAAAACACATATACTTACTTTGTTGACTTTCAGAAAGCATTTGACAGTATTGACCAGAAAGTGACATTAGCAGTTCTGGAATCCTATGGAATTGATAAAAAACTAATAGCTATATTAAAAGATGTTTACCAGAATGCAGTTGCAGCAGTTAGAATAGGTGATGATTTGGGGAAATGGTTTAAAACGAGCAGAGGTACTAGACAGGGAGACCCAATATCACCAAGCATTTTCATCGAACATTTAGAAAGAGCAATGGATAAAATGAAAGAAGATGCCAAAGGAATATCTGTACACGGAATGAGAATTAACAATCTGAGATTTGCAGATGACATTGTTATTATTGAAGAAGACGAAAGAGAACTACAAAAAACACTGAAACTGTTAAATGAGGAAGGGAAGAGATTTGGACTTGTTATGAGCTTTGAAAAAACAAAGACAATGATATTTGGTGAGAAGAACATGAAACAAAAGATACAAGTGGATGGAACTGATATAGAAAATGTAGAACAATTCACATATTTGGGAAGTAAACTGACATATGACTTGGACTGTAAAAAAAGAAATAAAGATCAGGATTGCAAAGGGAAGAACAAATCTGAAGGCCATGGATAACATCTGGAAAAGTAAAGTGATCAGTCTGCAAACAAAACTAAGAGTATTGGAAACACATCTTCAGCGGTGTACTGTACGGATCTGAAACGTGGGTAATAAATAAGGAATCAAGAAAAAGAATTTTGTCATTTGAAAGAACTTGTTACAGGAAGATTCTAAGAATAGGATAGGTACAGAAACTCACCAATGAAGAGCTCTATCAGAAGATGCAACCAAAACAGAATCTAATGCAGAATATTATAAAACGGAAGCTGCAATTATTTGGACACATCTGTAGAATGAGTGAGGACCGGAAGATAAAGACATTTATGTTTGGTATTTTGGATGGTTTAAACAGAAGAGGTAGACCATACAGAGAATTGATAGACGATATAAAAGACTGGTGTGGAATGGGTGTACAAAAACTGCGACACTATGCACTGGACAAAGAAAGGTGGAAGAAGATAGTGAAACGGGCATCAGACATCAACGGGCAGTGAGCCCATGATTCGTGATGATGATGAAACCTTGCTGAACACGGAATTTTTTCAAGCCACTCCAGACCTTTCGAAGTGATTGTCTTACACCGAACGATGAAATTCATCTCTCATCACCTAGAAACATTCACCACCATCCATGAACATGATGGGATTCGAATCCACCGCCCGTTGGTTAGAGAGCGGATATGTTAGCTGCTCGATCAACCAATTGTTGAATTGTTCAAATGCAAACTGCATGTTTCAAGCTGATGTCCCACAACTTTAAAGACGGAGAAAAGAGTCGGGGCAATTTCCTTACATTTGTTGGAAGAGGAGTAATGCATGCATTTTTCTTAGAAATTTGGGAAAAGATACGAGGCATGACAAATCAGATAACTTCAAGTGGTTTTAAAGACAATAATAAAAAAGGCTTAGAAACAAGATGACTCACATGAAGATAAAAAGATTATACAAAGTACTAAATATGAATAAGCGAAATAACTAGGATACACTTGTTTATAAAGATAATATTTTAATATGAAGTTGTTAAGATCCGCTTCAGGAAAGATTTAAATTAAATACGCATCAGAAAATTCTTAACGTAGCGAATTGTCTGACTACAAAATGTTAGCGACTTCAGATCTCAACCATTATTTCTGCATTCTTTTCTTCGGATAAGCAGGCATGGAATCATCGTGGCAGATAAAATGCCTATTTCATAGCAGGTCCTTCTCAGCAAGTGAAAGCTACAAAAAAAAAAAAAAAAAAAAAAATGCTGTGTAGCTATCACTGCCGCTCCATCCACCAACCTCAGTTACTTTGGATAGGCCGGAAGACCGGCCTATCCAAAGTAACTGAGCATAAACAAAGGGTTTGATAAGACCCAGGAAGCTACCGAGGATGGTGCTTCATGTTTTTATTCATTTTTTTTTTAAATATCTGTCTTTATAATTAAAATATCCACTTCTATGATGCCTAGTTTTCACCCTTATAACCAGTGAGTGGACACACATTCTGTTTCAGATCAAATGTTCGATAAACCTAATTAAATCAATTTTTTAATTACGTCTACTGAATCATGTCTTAAAATATGTACAGTCTTTATCAGTTTGCATATTCTAAAGTGTGCGTACACAGATGTCATGGTTCCAGATGTTTCAAACTGAATTTGAACTATGAATCAAAGTTCGAGCCTCCATATTTGCATTCAGTTTCCACTAAGCCTTTTAGTTCAAAAGATGTGGGTTCGACTCTTCCGGGATGCGAAGAAATCAGGGCTTTACAAGTGAAGGCGAGTTAACTGGCTCATACATAAGTAGCAGAGTTTTTCTCATGAAAACTGTTTTTTTTTTTTTTTTTTTTTTGTCCCGCAACCAGGGAAACCCGTCAAGAGAATACACAGTTTACACTAGGAATATACATTTAGACACAAGACTAACTTGTTCTTAAAGTTATGGTTACGGAAGAAAATCTAACAGGTTATCGACCTTAAAATGGGGCCACCGATTCCTCGGATTCTTTTGCTTCACAGCAAGTAAAGCAATTTAATCTGCGCATGTGTAACTGCTTATAACAAGTATTACATTGCAAAATGTGGATATTGTGGAGATGGGAAAAACGGAATATACAAAAATTGAAAAAAAAAAAAAGTACTCGTTATGTGTGTGTAGAACTGGAAACTGTTACACACGAAAAGTAACTTGCTTATATTTTATTACCTAACGCCTGAAAAAAAAAAAAAAAAGCATAAATTCTACTTTCCCGAAAAATGTGTAGGATGGCGATATATGATACTCCTCGCTATTAGTTTTCTGTTATCGCTTCTAAAGTGGAAATGGATACACAACAACATTCCGTGATCGGTGCAGTTTTTGTAAACATATTACAGTACAAAGTTTTTGAGACCTGATAGTGTCAGTTCTCGGCTAAAGTTCAAACACGCTGAATAATACGAGTAAACATCCATCCAAACTGCGTTGAACGTACACAGTCATTGTAAGTTATGGAAGAGGCTTATACTGTTTCGTAAACATGTCCTTATCGTTTGTCTCAAACAAAGAAATAGGTATTGCCATCAAGAAAACGTGCACAAAGCATATCTCATCGTCTTTTCAGAGTTGTTATAGTATGACAATAAACTATTATTACAAGTAGCTTGGTTGGGTAGATGGAGGTGGGGGGAGGGGAGAAGAAGAAAGGATTCTAACTGTAAAACATTTATGAAAAGTAAATAAATCATCGGGCGTATGTCTCTCTCACACACACACAGACTACAATTAGGTATTGCGCCGGCTCCGGAAAACAGGAAATGAGAAAAGCAGAAAGATTTTATAGTTAGACATTGACTATTAGTGTGCGTGATAGCTGTATTACCGTTGCGTGACGGCCTACACGAATAACAAATGCTAACGGAAATAACATGCTATTGAAAACATCAATATCTCCCCTAAAAGTAACTTAAAGTTGCTCCTCAGAACTGAAATGAAGGTTTGACGCGTAAACAGTAGAAAAATAAAATAACAAATTGTAGATTTGCATAATAGTCGTATTTTTCGTAAAGTATTGGATCTATTGTGCTTTATGATGAAAGTTTGCAAAAATAAATATTACGTGAAAAGGGCGAAACAATAAAGTGTTTAGTAGATCAAAACAAGATGATAAATTTACCATAATGTGCTTCGAAGGGTCATTGAAGTCTAATTATGTAGCTCAAAATCAAATTGAGCTGTGTCTCAATTTCGGTTGCTATTAGCAATATGCAATTTCTTATTTACATTAGCCGACAGTTAATATTAAATGAATGCAAGCAGAATTTGAAAAATAGCACATATATACGTTACGAAATAAAATACACTAATTTACAAAAGAACAGCCAACGGTTTTCTAGCACTGCTTTGTTACCCTATCCCTCATTGATCTAATATTTAAAAAATTCTACTGACAAATTGGCGACTACTTTCCACGCAATAGTTTTGTATTACTAAATGCAACTGTTGCCTAACCTGGACAAACACGACAGGAAGTAGATATTTTATCGTATGAGGGAATATAGTCTAGTAAAGAGTAATGGTATTGAGGAAAAGTTGAATATTTATACACTGGCTGTCGCCAAATTATAGAAGGCACAAAATATGCCTTCATTTGAATATAGTATAAACTGAAATTAATTTTTTTAATTTAATTAAAAAATTAAACGAATATAATAATTTCATATCCATTTGTGCTCTTACGATTTTCTATACATATATCTACCTTTATTTTTTAAATGCTAAAGCGGCAAGTAAAATATTGCCTATAGCTCATGGGAGTTCTGAGATCTCAAGGAGTGCTCACATACAATTGCCTTTTATTACTACATTTTTTGGAATATACGGACACTCCAGGTTTCGTGTTTAATTATGACAATGTATTTGTTACTATGAGACCAATGTATTATGCCTGTCAAATGCGTATATTCTTCTGGACAATTTGCCTGTTTTTGAGAATGAAAAAAAAAAGTTTCTATATGAAAACAGTCAACTTGCCTTTAATTCAAAAACCATTATAAAATAGGTTGTAGGTGTTTCCAACAAAAAGACGCCAAATTCTTAACACTGTTGCTTTTACAAGTGATTTTTCAAAGTCGGTCTTGTGGATATACACACACACACACACACACTGTATATATAAATGTTGATTGAAAAGATTGTTGAGTTATCTATACAAAGGATTGACTGGTTGTTTAGAATTAATCGTTTGAGGCATCGATATATTATATATCTTTCAAGTGTGCATTCACTGGCTGTTTACTTTTCAGGTGAAGCTAAGGTGGAAAAAACTTACCTTAGATCTTAAAGGAAGGATGATGTTACATTAACGGGACATCGATTAATTATTCAAGAAAATTGCAACTTTGGATTTATATAAAAGTTGCCAGTATTAATATAAATATTATTATTTTTTATATCGTAAAATTCACGAATAGAGTTAATCGAATTTTGATACCAATGAAAGAGGCAATAGTTTTGAACAGAAAAAAAAAAAAATCTAAGTTACTATGGCATTTAAGAATGAATTACTTCAAAACAGGATTAAGGTTCCATTTTGAACAAAATTATAAAGGACTAATGAGTTATTCAGATTCTTTCTTTGTATAGTATTTGTTGGTTAAGATGTCAAAATCAAACTAGTCTCGTTATAGTTCTCTTTTTTATTCCAGAATTTCTATTACTTTTTTTTCTTTCTCCAGACATTTTGTTACCTTTACCGACTGTGGTTTGAGCAGCGTACAGATTGAGGATCACCTACTGAATTGCTCTCAGACTGATAGCCAATAGGCATATCCGCTGTTATGAATGAGCCAAGAAATTGTTTGTGACTCCAATTTTCATTTGCGGCTCACTTCTGCCGCTAGATATTGATTGAGCATCAGTGTCAGCTGACACTCCCTTTTCTAAGAGTTGCTCATGATGCACGGCGAACATGTAAGCATTTTTTTTTTTAAGTGTCTTCACAAGGAGCTGGAAGATTTCCTTCGTGAACGTGCTCTTTATTTTTATTATTTTTTTTAGTGGGGGCAAAACGAGCTGTTGACTTAAATTGGCCATTAGTTTTCAGAATTCAGTTTTGTCGATATCGCACCATTCTCAGAAATCCATTCTTAAAAAAAAAAGTTCATATAATGCTAAACCTTTAGTCTCTTTTTAATGTAACTGTTGGATGTTCTGACTAATATATTTGGCAGCGAAAAGGAAAATGGAGTTGAAACAGTTAGCTATAAATTTAGAGTACATAAATTAATAATTTGTCTAGAAGAAACCATCAGCAATCTACTCTGAAACATGTTGCTGCATTTCTTATCCGTTGCAATTTCTTTATAATAAACTTAGTAAATCCGCTTCCAAATTACTGAGCGCTTCCGTAGCATAGTCGCGAATCAATTGTTCTTATGATTGAAAAAAAAAAAAAAAAAAACTATGTTTGAATCTCGTTTTGAAAGAGAGGAAAAAAAAACTCTATAAGAGCCTCTCAACAACACAAGATGAGACAAACGGATTTATACGAAGCTAAAAGGATTATCTCTCTCTCTCCCCCCCCCCCTTGCAAATTGGGATTTTTCATCCAGCAAACTGACCTGAGAATGCATGCAATAAACAGAATAATATACTAGATATATAGCTTTAGTTACCAACCTGATCGGAATGTTCGTTTAAGGGGGAGGGTTGAGTTCACTGCTGAGAGACATTAGCAGTGAACTTGTAAAGTTCATCAGATAAATAACCATTATCTCCTTGACGTCATTCAAAATTTTTGGGGTGGGGAGGGGATTACAACTTTGAATTTGCAGTTTTTCATATTTTTTTCAGTCCTTTTTTTAACTTCGTTTTATTTTTTGTTTTGCTACTATATCTTCAAATGGACTGGATTCGCTTTCCAGTGTTTCGGATAACATTGAGAGAAAATCTGCCGACTCTGTTTTAAAACAATAATTTAGTCGCTTTGAAAATAAATGGAATATTCACCTTCCTAATAATAACAGAATAGCACGCTAAGTAAATTCCGACGAGGTCTGTAACTCATAACTAACTCTGATCTGTTTAGCTTCCGCCTTAACACCGTCAAGCGCTTCCTCATCAACTTAGTTCTTGCCAGGCTCGCCCTAATCTCATAAACAACCAAGTAAATCAGCAAATATCGTAAAGAATTCTCAATGAGTACCGTATTTAATTTTATTCCTGTTGATTCATACAGAAATTGTTTGAACATTAGAATTAATATTGTTAACAATAAAAAAATTCGCCAAACCGCCACCTACCAATCGATTGCAGATATTCGATTTTTTTAATTTTTTTTTTATTGTCATGAAAAAAAGAAAAAAATTAACTCTGGTAATCATTAGCACAAATTTCATAGTTTGCTGAAGTGTTTAAATAGAACAATCTGTAACTGGGTCTAAATGCATTGCAACACAACAAATAAAATGTAGTCGTTTCATTTAAACTGTATAGGCCAAGTAAGCAATGAAAGTAATCCATTACTAAATCTAGGAACAGGTTTAAGCTCATTATTGAATCCATCAATGAATAACAAGAGTCTAATGGACAAAATAAAAAACAAGGCTCGACAAGTAGGATGTGTCGGTTAATGCACAGTATCGTATCTTGAAGCTAATAACTGTGTCCAAGGAACTCATGATTACTGTAATTATTCGTTGGCTGCACCACCTTTTTAGCAATAAACGAATTAATAAGGTCACGTGGGTAGCACTCTTGCGGTACTCTTACTTCGGTAGCCTGCAGGTGTTCCGACCATCTTCATGCTTGGAAACCCAGTAGGAGCACTTTGCGCGTGCTACTAAGCTATCCCATTACTTCTCGGCGGTGCGTGTGTGTTGCCCGCTTTGGCTTACTTGTGATGTTTGTCTTAATTTCATCTTGACAGGTGAGTGCTTTGATTAGATTAATTCCAAGGCCCCCGCGAAAGTAACATGGACATTGTTGGCAGTTTGACGAAGGTTTAGAGCTTTTAACAGGTTGCTACAACTAGGAATGGTTAGCGAATAATCAGGTGCTAATTTCCGGTTTGGACTTCAACTTAATGCGATGGTCGCTTGTCCTGGAGGTAACACTAAGTTTTCACTTGTTAGTACTTGGAATTTCAGCATGTGATACCAAAGCTGGTTGTTGTGTTTCCAAAATCCTCCTTACCACTTAGGACCATTTTAGAACTTTGCTAACAAATGCTAACTAAAAAAACAATATTAGCACTACAAAATTGGAGGTTTCATAATTTTAATGTTGGTTAAAAATTAACCAAATACAACATCAATCAATTGTATATACGATACAGATTTTCAAAACAGCCAACATTTGTGTTTTGAAATGGAATATCTGAAGAATTCTACAAGCTCTTAGAGTGGCCTTGTAGCAAAATCAATCATATTAGAAGAAAAGTAAGCAAGATACTATTCTTCTACTCTACTTATTTATTGATTTCTTCGTCTTATTCCCAAATTGAAGAAACTGAAGGTGTTTTTAACTTTTTTTTTTTTTTTTTCAAATTTCAAAAATCTCTCTTGTTCGAAGATATTTAACGAAAATTTCGGGTGCAACGGAAGTTTCGCACAGTGACAATACCCAACGAACTCGGTAGTGTTGCATATGGAGGTCTGCAAACATACATTTCTTGGAATACCGTTTAGAAAGCTTTGTGAATAACTTTGCAATATTTTCCACATCGGATGACAATGACCTGAAAAGGGAAGAAATAATTACCTGCATAAACTTTAAACTCGTGCAGCAAATCAAATCAAAGGACGATGAGGTACTGTTCCAGGCCATTATCAACATCCTAACTTGGAACTTGTTTAACCCACAATCATAGGCTAATGTTCACCAACGTTAGTCTGTATTGAGGTTTTTCCACTGCACTATTTCATATTGCCTATTATTCGATGAGGAACCTGGGCCACTGGTTTTAGACTGACTCAGTAACCAACTAGTAGTACGTACCTAACTCTTTCTACAAATCATAAATGATCCCCTTTCTTTAAGGAGTCATCTTCGTCATGTTATAAGAGATTTCAGGCTTTCGTATGTTATTGTCTGAAATAGTGTTAAGTCCTATGGTCGATTTTCTTAAGTTGAAGAATTAAAAACCCCAGTTTCTGGGAGAAAAAAACCCAATACTCCTATATTTCGATAACATTTGTTATCATTCTCGACTGCATTTGACTATAAGATGCAAACTGAAAAAACAAAATAACTGCAAATCTATTAGCAACAGAGGCGTGATAACCTGTCGGATGAGAATGTTTGTCTGTCGAATTAGTCAACTGTGAAGAAAAAAAAAAAAAAATTTTCTTCGCTTCCCTTCGAATCCAGTTCTTTCCAACCAATGAACAGATATACGAAGGAATTAAGTTGGGACCTTTTCCACGTATCATATGAATTGGTGAAAAACTCTTGGGACAAATAGATTTCCGTTACACATAATGTTAACAATTTTAATTATATTCAGGGCAGTTGTAACCACCAAGGAATTACAATGCTTAGGAGCGGCAAAATAGTATCTCAATAATTCAGTTATTCAATACTGGTTCATTATAAGGCATATTTTGGTTCTAATGAATTAGACAAATTCTCATTATAAATATTTGGAGAAAATAGCATTACAGTAAACATTTTTATAAATAGGCAACAGATTTTCGAATCTCAGTCCTGTGGAACAGTTCTTCTTATCTGAATATAGCCAACGAGAAAACTAGCTCTCCATAAACACGCCCTGTAATTTAGGTGACTGCAAAGCTTACAAGAAACAAAGTGAAAAACAACTCTGTCGAAATACTATTTAGATATATTGCGTTATTAAAATTTCTGCTCACTGGGTTCATTTTGACAGTCGGCGTTCTCTAACAAGATGTCGATGATGTACCGATATCGAAATTCTTAGTTATTTTAATATTAGAATGCCATAAAAGCGTGAATTAAAAAAAAAAAAAAAAAAAAAAAAAAAAAGAGTTTTATACCTTTTCAGAACAGCCTGAAAACAAAGTAAATTAGAAATATAAACCGGGTTCCCGATATCTAAGTTTATAATTCCCCAGTTAATTGCTTATCAAAATGCTAAACATTTATAAGACAATTCAAAATAACATGCACGGCGTTGACAATGAAACTACTCCAAAACGTTGTTTCAGTCCAATTCCAGTACTACAGCCTGCCATATTACATAGGTGCAAGAGCAAATAGCGATTCTAGGCAAATGTCTGATGGGAGAGCGTCTTAGCTTAAGGGCCTTGGGCTTGAATCCTGTGGCGTAGAGCTTGCTGAATGTGTGAGTGGGATGTCCGTTGTACAGCGTAATACCAAATTACCGCCCCCAAATTATCCTAATCCACCCATTAGGAAACTGTAGGAAGATTAAGGAACATAGATTCGAATGTTGGAATGCATATTCCTTAATATTCATGGAAACCGCGTGACAGATCTTGGTATCACTAATGTTGTTCGCAAAGTTATATTGTACCATTGCATTGTAATTTTATGAAACCTACCAATATCATAATAGACTTTAAAAACTGATTGTAAATCAGAAAGAAGCTTTGACTTACTCTGAAATAAATTAAAATAAAGAATTTGCAACCATTAGAAATGCAGACATTTAGAGAGAAAAGAGAAGAAATCTAAGGATCGATTAATGATACGAATTTACGTCTTTTCGCTGCTGAAATGAGAATACAGACTATGATTTCATGCATGTAAAATATTCACGCATTTTTTGCGTGCTACCGGCCAGCTAATTCTATTTTATTTCCGGTGCTTTAAGCACCGTGTGAGTCATTAATGGTTTTAGATGATTATCAAACTTTCTAAAACTTTTTTTGTACTTAAATAGTCATGTAAATATTACGCTACTTTTGCATATAAACGAGAATTCTTATAAACTGACTAATATGGAGAAGAGGATTCGTATTAATCAAATTATTACAGGAAATGAAAGTTTTGCAATTCATATAACATTAATAAGAATAGATGATTTGAAGATACTACACCAGAACAACTGAACACATACCATTAGTGACTTTCCAGTAGTTTCCTATTCATTTCGGTGAATTTGAAGATGTCGGCAATAGTTGCTAAGAAATCCGTGGTCATCACTAGTTTAATATATCAAACAAGTACCCATTTACAATGATAAATTCAGCATGATAAATGTTACGATGATAAATGCGAGTCTACCGTTACGGTGTTGTGATATAAGAACACGTTTATTTAAGAACTGCAGTGCAATAAATCAATTAACACAAGCACGTTCATAATAGCTTTACTTGACAGCACGAAGACTGTCATTAAACTCGGGATTTTCCAAGAGGCAACAAAAAAACCCCATCTATTCCGAGTATTTTCATAATTACTCATCGAAAAGTCCGTGCACAAATGTTTAGGCGTATTCGGATTTCCCTGATGACTTAAAATTTATCGGAGTGCTTAACTAGTAGAGAAGTTAAATGAAGATGCAGCTTGCTCGTTATTTTCAACGCTACGCAAGTTCGCCATGCTATTAAATGCAAGCATACGGACTCATATTTCTGGAGTTGGTCGTGCATTCAGAAGAGTTTACGTAATTTTGTAACCAAATACTACAGCGCCTACCCAGGAAGGAATCGTTAGGTGTTTGTATGGAAAACACACACATACTGCTACAGCCTTGCGACAGTTGAAATATCAGTTAACACCAGATTTCCGCTTGAATATTAATGGCGATACTTGAATACTGCTTGATGTTTTATATTTCATTGTATACTGAGAAACGTGAAACATTCAATAGTTAAAGAGATAACGAATCCGTTGGGAATACATCCTTGGTATATTAAATTCAATAAGGAACTAAAATATGTGGTTTGGTAGTTTATCGTCTGACAAAGGAAATTCGAAGGCATACTATTCCTTTTGCATATCATTAACTGTTCTCTCTCTCTCTTAAACTTTCGGCTGAGAATTTAACCTGGTTGAATGGGTATTAATCAAATAACGAAAGATGCAGCATTCTTGTTTCTCGGAGTTAGCACACTGCTTCGTTGAAGGCCGGTATTCAAATTTCTGGAGATAACCCAGGCATTATTTGGAGAGATTCGGTTGCATTGTTATTAAAACCTGATCTAGCTAAACTGGTTTCCTACACTTTTTATTGCATTTTATTCCATTAAAACAGGATAAATAATGATAAATACATATGTAAATAAATAATAAAAATAAAGTATTTATTTTAATAACAATCTCAGTTTTTATATTACCCCGTAAGTGATACGCTAGACACAATCGTTTTCTCTGCTTCTCTACAGGAGGTCAAGGCGCATACATAAAAATAATCCTTAACGTGTATATGCTAAAGTTTGCTAGAAGCTGAATGGTAGGAGCCTGTAAGAAGTGGTGTACCACTCTCTTCCCATATTGTTACTTGTCATACCATTACTCAAAACAATGGTTTGTTTATTTGGTTTTCTATCCGAGTTTACATACACAATTTTATCTACATATATATCTAAGAACAGCCTCCATAGTTCTTGGTGTCGATGGAGCCATTCGGTTGGAAAGACCCAAGTTCGAATTCTGTGTATGACGCGATGAACAATATCAGGGCTTTTCAATTAAAAGGCGAGTTAGCCTGTTTCGATGGAGGTTGAGGGTTTTTTCTCTCGAAAACTGGGGATTTTCGTTTTGCAAAAGTACCTACGAATATAAAATGCTCCCCCCCCCCATTTGGAGTGGCCACTCGGCTGCATTAATTGCCTAAAAAAAACGTCTAGTTACGGGACTCATCCCGTCTCTGACGGAGACATACGAGATACGGATGGATGGAACTGTAGCAAGTATTTTTTTGCTTTGTCAGAAGGTTGCAAAACCTATAGCACATCATTACCGTGTGTGGACAACGGATTAAAAGGAAGGACCATGTCGATATGTTTTCCGAACAACTGGAAGTTGTAGTTCTAAGGGGGAAACGAAAGAAGGACGAGATTGGTTCAGTATGTTTAAAACTAGTTGGGTAGAACAGCACCCATAAAAATACTTGAAAAGGAGGCATAACAGAAATTGTTTGTCTATGAAAAAAAGATTGGAATGAGTCTGTGAGAGAAGGATCGCTCTCTCTTATTGATAGCATCAAGTATTTTTAGAAATTTTTGTGCCGGTTCAGGGCAATAACAATATTCTAATTGTAGAGCCGATATGAAATTTATATGGTGCTATGAGTTGTAAAAATTAATCGCAATGCTTTGAGTGGGAAAAGTACTAGTTTTAAGGTGAAGGAGGAGGTTATGCACACGACGAGCTTATGCTAGGAGAAGCTAGATGTATAAATTAGACCGAGAGATGCTTGAAATAAGACAAGAATGCGATTTGGTGGCAGTGAAGTTGTTTCCTTTCCACCCTACTTTAAGGCACTGTTATGAATCTTGAACTGTTATGCTTGAATAGTACACGGATTGTCAGAGGAAGAACTTAATGTGCTCTCTCAGCAGAACTAAGGAAAGAAGATCATTATCTCTGGTAGGAATAGCATAGACATAGGGATGGAACGCTAGAGAACTCCGACGTTTACAGAAATCTGAAGAGGAGACCATGCGGTACGACATGATAAATGACCAGAAACGAAACTGACAACCCAACAGAGGAGTCAGACCATAAAATGGTTCTGTGGTAAGTAGACCTTCGATCAGTTGCCTTGGCATGAACAACCAAACAAGTTTCTCCAAACCTTTCCATAGATTATATCCAAAAGGTGAGTTATGTTGGGCGAGAGATCCGTTGTGGATAGACATGTGAAAAATTGGCGAAAAATTTTCGAGAAAAGTGAGATGACGATAGTTGACAACTAGCACTTAACTCTTTTTGGAAGAACGGCTATTCAGTACAGTCTTTTTTGTGTCTTTTAGAATACAACATGAGCATTTGGGGATGGGGGGGGGGGGGGACAGAAATACCAGGATTAGGAAAAACGTATTGGCGGGCAAGTTATTCAGGATTTTTCCGATGCCCTTGTTAAAATAAAAAGAGCAGAGGAGGCATACAGTTAGTTGAAGAAACTAGTTAATCAACACGATTATTTTTACTGGTGTGCGTGTGTGTGTGATGATATTTCTGTTGCGGGATTTGTTTCCTTCCCGCACTGCAAAGTAGCTCTGTATGCTACAAGCGGATCATTTACACTATTTGCTTTTTTTAAGCAAAAAAAAAAAAAAAAAAAAAAACATAATTTACTGCTGTAATTGGTCATTTTGTTTAAATTATAGTTTAGTAAAAAATATACTCACCGTTGCCGGTGAGATATAATTAAAAAGCGTCACATCCGTTTGATTGAACAATGACTTCACTTATAATTCAATTAATGTCAACCTAAATTAATGAAAAATTTTACGCATAAACAAGTTGATCATGCTATTAAAAATACCTACAGGCAAAAATAAGAAAATTATCTCATTAAACTTAATCAGGAAATTTTCTTGTGCTGTTCATTTTAAGGTCGGTCACCTAATGCAACAAATGAGTTCCTGAAATATAACTTAAAATGAAAACGAACTTAATTGCTCTATAAAAAATTATATAAAGAGATGTAAAAAAAACGATGCAAATTATATAATTTTATTTTCTGGATTTTGAGATCTTTCTCCCCCCCCCCCCCATTACTATGTTATAAATCGTCACATATAATTCCCGTAAAGATTGCAACGAAAACCACAAATTTTATTTAAAAAAAAGTGAATATTATTTCAATATCTTACGTCCAGCATACGAAATAAAAAATACATTCATTTAATAACAAAGTTGGTCATTTTTCAATATATGAGACATTTTCTTATACAGGGTGTTCGGGATAAATTTGACAGTTTCGTAAGGAAAAAGAAAATCTTCTTTGTATCTATTAAATTTAATGAATTGACAAAAAAACATTACAGGCAGAGTTAATTACAATACTATCAACAAGATTTACTCAAAATAACCACCATTAGCATCGATCACAGCTTCAATTCTGCTTCGGAACCTCGAACAAGCTGATGCTACAGTCTCCCTGGGAAGGGCCGCAAAAACTGTTTTAATTTTATCCATTAACTGGGCTTTTGTATTACTGGAAGTGCGATTGGTGTCTTTTTCAACTGCGCCCCATACAAAATAATCCATGGGGTTAAGGTCTGGGGAGTTTGGAGGCCAAACATTTGGACTGGTGAAGTCGTAGAAATTTTCAGACAACCATTTTTGACTTTTCCCAGAGGTGTGGCAGGGGGCCGAATCCTGCTGCCATACATACGGCCTACCATTGGCTACCCTTGTTATCCAGGGCTTGACTACAGTTAGCAACTCCACGAACAAAGCCCGAATTCCAATGCCAGGGTTCTTCAACACCTGTTCCTGCAGATTTGCGAGGAATTCTGCTGTACGAACGCAATCAGATCGTCTGCTAGGGATCTTTCTTCTTGCTACATCCTCGTAGTCACCATTGCAAGTCTCTAGTTCATGCCTGATTGTTTTTACTGTATTCAGGGAGCATTGGGCAGCAGTCGTAATATCCTTATTTTGATGGCGGGCACGAATCATCATGATACAAGTTATTCTCTTCCATGATTCAGGTGGGTTCCAGCTATCCATCCTTTCTGACATCTTGTATATGAATGAAGAAGGGTCCAAACTTTTAAATGAAGAGAAGTGTGTGTTAATACATGTAACTTACGGAAAAATATAATTAATTATAAATATGTCAAATTTATCCCGAACACCCTGTATACCATAAAGATTATGAAGGAGAGAGAGAGAGAGAGAGAGATTATAAAAAGATTACGTTCATTAGTTCAACTCATCTTATTGATGAGTTGCTCCTATTTTATATTTTCATTTACCAACTAAACAATACTTTTTTTTTTAACTTCTTGGAAGGATATTTGCGAGTTTCATTATTGAGGTTTATGTTAGAAATTAAAAACGAAAAAGTTATTGCACGCAAATATTTTTGTTTACTACTAAATATATTTTTGGTTTCTTTATCAAATTTGTTTGGTGTCCGTGTAATTTATCAAATTTGTTTGGTGTCCGTGTTTAATTACACAATTTACTAATATCCATTTTTTAAACTGTTAATCGCATACGAATCTGAAAGCCTCGACTGGAAATTCAAGATAAATTGAACTCTTCCAGTGAAGCATGGCGAGACTACGATTTTTGGACTCCCTCTCGCAGTTAACACGGTAGCTGCCTCTGCCATCGATAATGCCAAAGAGCAGAATCTCTAAAAAACTCAGCTTGTTTAAACTAGTAAATATTGCA